>NC_041391.1:334040978-334047496 GCF_002162155.2 Triticum dicoccoides | reverse complement strand
GCGGAAGGGCGCCGGTGGGGCGACAGGAGGGGCCGGCTCCGCGAGGGAGGTGACGGCGACGCCGAGGCGGCGATGGGGCGATGGGATCGGGGGGTTGCCCCGATCCAGATCGGGGAAGGGCGAGAGGGAGGAGTGGGACAAGTGGGGGGGATCGGGGGAGCAGTGGGGGTTAGGGTTTCGGTCAGTGGACCGAGGGGGTTAAGTGGGGTGGCCGGCTGGGCCTGGTGGTTTGGCCCAGTGGGGTTGATGGCCTGCTGGGCCGGAGCCCCGGGGGGTTCTTTTCTTGTTGTTAGTTTTCTTTTCTGTTTTGTCTTTGTTTCCTATTGTTTTATTTTTTTGTAAAATATATATACTTGGCATCTAATTTAGCAATTCAATTTAGGCCATTGTCACAAAAAGTCAAGTCCTCGAATAATTTAGTTTGACATTTATTAATTAGAAAAGGTATTTAAATAACTATTTATGCGGCTGTTTTATTCATCTGATAGTATTTAAACATTTTATAAAAGTGGGGTTTCTTCACCACAATTATCTATGCAATATTTGGTTCACTCCGAACATTTTAGTTTTAATATTTGAAAACTTTTATTGTTTGCCTATTTTTGAATTTGAATTTGAATCGGTTTCGAACTAACTCGAGATTAGCAACTATAGACGAGGTGACGTGGCACCATTAGTAGAGGATCACTGTAGCTTAATTACCCGGGCGTCACAATTCTCCTCCACTACAAGAAATCTCGTCCCGAGGTTTAAGAGGGGAGTAAGGGGGGAAGGTTTGGTGACGAATATAGCGGGTATTCTCATCCTGGCTTGCTCTTCTCGAAGAGGTCAATCCAATATATTGATGCCTTCATACTTCTGCTTCAGGTCAAAATGATGAAGTCGCCATCCTTTCTTCAGGATCTTCATCGTACTTACGAAAAGGATATGGGGGGAAGACTCGGGAAGGGCGGGCCTTACCAGGTTGACTATCTGGTACATAACTCAGGGAATGGGGTAGGAAGTAACTCTCGAATTGAACTTAAGAAAATATCGAGAGTAAAGTAAGAAGGTACCATGAGAAGTTTCAAACGGATAGGCCATTGTTCGATGTCTGAAACAACATGCGAAAGGGGTCCAGAGCAATGAGATTGAGTATTGCGTCTGCTACCAAAATAGATCACTTGGGACGGTGGCCCGTGAATTACATACGAGGCCGCACACGAGGAACAACCTTGGGAAGAGGGGGTGCAGGAGAGTCAGGTTTCGATCCTGTGGAACTGTGGGTTATGGGCCCACCATGTGGTTGAAAGTAGGAAGGGGGCCGACATTTTGCACGGTCATGATAGTAAGGCGTGTCAAAGGGTAGCCTGTCAGATATGTCGGCAACAACATCGATACCAAGGGCGAGGGACGAAGAGAACCATTTTCCTGCTCGTTGAACGAGGCGGGCCAATAGGCAAAGTTCTCGTCCATCGGTGGTTACCGGAATATCATCAACAGTCGTAACAGGGTCTTACTGACCAATTATACATCGAGGTGTTTACATAAGCAGTGAATCTTTACTGCTTAGATTATATAGATCACAAGAATGTCAAACACATCAATGGAAAGGAAAATATGAATATCAGATTAACAGAACAATGGAAAGGAAAATGTGTTAAAACACATAATTCAGGGGTATATCCTTCCCAAGGACAAGCAGAGCAAGATATCCATGACAGGATATAAAGTAGACAACCATTTAGGTAAGGGGAGGAGGAATCTCATGATATTACCCATACAACGGTGTTAGGATAAATGATAAACAAAATTTAGCATCGTGCTTCAAATGTTCCCGTTGAAAATCGGAGTACCATTGACATGCTTCGAGGTAGCATTGACATGGTCTTCAGGTGAAGATCAAACTTTGGAAACACGAAGGATCCATCAGGAATAACTTGTAGAATAAGTCTTACAATTTCCCCATGGATGAACGGATAACCTTGCTGAAAAGGAATCTATAGTGATAGGTCCTCCAGCCGAGGGGGGGGGTGCTAGGCATGACATCATGTTACCGGGTCATCAAAGGATCAACATCATAACTCTTGGAAAATGTCCCAACCATCATATCTGACCGAGATTCAGATCCGATTGGTGTCAGGATACCCCAGACGCAGGATGTCCGAGAAGAAAAGCTGCGGCACATATCGACGAAATGACATTGTAAGATTCTCGGGAAATGAACTATGGGAGCGGGTTCCTGAAACAATAGTTCATCATTAAACCAAGGAGAGGACAAGGAGGTGTCTGGTGAACTCAACGGCAATTCACCGAGATTCCCAAAAGATGGATTTCCACCATTAGGTGAACAAGGAGATAACATTTGTCAGATCAAATGATATAAGGAAGTATGCTCGAGGAAAACATACACAATTAAACATTGGTTGAAGGGTGCGCCCGAAATGTGGATTGGGTTGCACGACCAATGTCAGAATGGTGATTCAATTAGCGAAGGACTTAGAATGAACTATCGATCATTAACTTCAAAGCAATAGGGTTGCTAGAAGTGCATAATCCAAACAACACCGTTCACTTGTGGGTACCCCGGTTGGAATCAACACGAGGACCAAGAAAGAATGGTGATGGTGAGAAGTATCATTATAGAAAGAATTCTTAAGAGGTGGAGCAATCCTCACAACATTCTTAACATCAAAGATGGTAATACTCCGCGGTAGAATATACATAAGTTGGATAGCAAGGAATTCAAGGTACAACACAATACAGGAACAAGTTTTGTGTTGGAGGGAATGCAATAATGTTGTCGCTGATAACACCAATCATCGAGGGCAAGGATGGTATTTCTCATCATGATTTCAATAGATCTCTTGGAAGAGCTCAGAATGTTGATGATATTCACGACACATTTGTCGCGAGAGTTCATGAAGATGTAATCGATCGGTGATGACATCAAGTCAAAGTAATGATAAAGTGAAAGGTTATTGGAACCAAGGGTACGACACAAACTCGAAACCAAGCTTGTTGTTCAAGGCGAAATGATATGACGATGATGATCGACGTAAGGTTAGTTCATCGTTGAAAATTGTGCTCCGGGAAGAAGGACCGGGTAGCACAGTTAAAATTAGCTCGATAATGATATAGCCGATCAGGCTAGGAATGACTTGAAGGATTAATAAATTTGTAAGCAGTGATGGGTTCAAATACTTGTTGAATCGCAATGCGAACTCGATTCAGTTATCGGTGTCTTTGAGTGTATAATAACTCAGAGCCCGTGAAAAATTGGAATCAGTGGAAAGGTAGCACTTGATGAAGAACTCATAAGAAGTTATGCAGTTCCATGATAATCTTGAGATACCAGGGGGTAATACTCGACACAAGATCAAAGTAAAGATTGGACGGGTGTATTAATCCATAGGAGACAATTGTTTTAACTTGTCCGAGAAATGGAATCAAGGAAGAACAATCATGGTCGGAACCACGGTTGCAAGGGATCAATTCACAGATACCATATGTTAGTTATCAAGGAAATAGTTATTATTACAAGAAGCTTCCATGATAGGATATACATCGCGTCCATGGGCATGAACACAAGGTTCGAGGTCGACTCCCACTTCTCCAAAGCATAACCTTACATTCACTTCTCGTTTCGATAATGGCATTAGTGTTGAAAGTTATACCTGGTGAAATACCAGATGAGTATGACCCGTGAAAACTTCCGAGTTCACACATAGTAAGGAAGGCATAGGTTCAACCCATCAGGGCATCTTACGAACATATACCACAAACTTCGGGGTAAATAATACAAGCTCGAAAGTAGAGCATTGTCCAAAAGAAGATGATACAATTTACCAAGGCATTATATACCCATGGAAAGGCTCTCAAGGTTATTCAATATGAAGGACACTGTCGGATAAAATCCAACAAAGGAACCGATGGTCCACAAGGGATCTGAGGTGAGCACCGGTACTCAACCAGAGGAAGAAGAATGCACGGGCATCATATTATAGAACATCGGAATGATTCGATGCTTAGATAATAAAGGAATTTCGATTTCCAAAACAAAGGATCAGAAGCAATGCTCTGAGTAGGGATGGATAAGTTGAATATACCAGAGGCACAATTGACGACAAATAGTTTGGTCGAGAACCAGCTCATGTTCAAAAATGATGTCCGAGCCGGAAGGATAATTTAGAAGGGTTGATAGATGATTGTGTGCATTCGCACACATGCTGAATCAATAGGATCAAAATGACGATGCCTAAGGATACTAACGAATATTGCCAATGGAAAGCATCCATAATGCAAGCAGACAAGTATTGCAGAGCAATAAGCTATTAAGGATTTTTGGAGGATCAAATAGTATTTCGAAGACCATTGTGAAACACATGAACAACTGGGGGATGAGCGGATACTCGATAAGTGCGAGAATTATCCATAGGGGTATTCAGGTGACAAGGAACAACAAGGCAATAAGCTCAAAGGATTATCGAGACAACGGCGAGTGTTTCGAGGTATCTGGTAATAACAAGACCAACTGGGGATGAATGTAAGAATAACAACTGCAAGTAGTTATCCATAAGGGTTGACGGTGGAAGGGGAATTGCAAATGCGATGAACATAAGTTCTCGGGTTAACAACGGAGAGTATCTTCAGGGTCTTCACGTGCCGCAGACGATCATCATTAATAAGGGGCTCTCCGGGTGAAAGTGATAACGAGATCCTAATGTTAGATTTAGCAAAAATCATTTAACCCGAATAGAAGAGAAATAAGAGTCCCAGAGTATAGGTCGAGGAATAAAAGATCCTAATACCACCCTATGGCGACGTGGGCCCGTAAGGCACACAGCCAAGTTAGTAAAAGTTTTGCAATGGCTAGACTCAACTTCGGCCAAGGAGTTGGAAAGGGGATTCCTACAGGCAGTCGGCTCTGATACCAACTTGTGACGCCCCCGATCCAGATCGTACACTAATCATGCACGCAAACGTGTACGATCAAGATCAGGGACTCACGGGAAGATATCACAACACAACTCTAAAACATAAATAAGTCATACAAGCATCATAATACAAGCCAGGGGCCTCGAGGGCTCGAATACAAGTGCTCGATCATAGACGAGTCAGCGGAAGCAACAATATCTGAGTACAGACATAAGTTAAACAAGTTTGCCTTAAGAAGGCTAGCACAAACTGGGATACAGATCGAAAGAGGCGCAGGCCTCCTGCCTGGGATCCTCCTAACTACTCCTGGACGTCGTCAGCGGGCTGCACGTAGTAGGGGCACCTCCGGTGTAGTAGGGGTCGTCGTCGATGGTGGCGTCTGGCTCCTGAACTCCAGCATCTGGTTGCGACAACCAGAAAGAAAGGATAAGGGGAAAAGGGGGGGAGAAAGCAACCGTGAGTACTCATCCAAAGTACTCGCAAGCAAGGAACTACACTACATATGCATGGGTATATGTGTAAGGAGGCCATATCAGTGGACTGAACTGCAGAATGCCAGAATAAGAGGGGGATAGCTAATCCTGTCGAAGACTAGCTTCTGGCAGCCTCCGTCTTGCAGCATGTAGGAGAGAGTAGATTGAAGTCCTCCAAGTAGCATCTTCAAGTAGCATCTCCAAGCAGCATCTCCAAGTAGCATCGCATAGCATAACCCTACCCGGCGATCCTCCTCTTGTCGCCCTGTAGAAAAGCGATCACCGGGTTGTCTGTGGAACTTGGAAGGGTGTGTTTTATTAAGTATCCGGTTCTAGTTGTCATAAGGTCAAGGTACAACTCCAAGTCGTCCTGTTACCGAAGATCACGGCTATTCGAATAGATTAACTTCCCTGCAGGGGTGCACCACATAGCCCAACACGCTCGATCCCATTTGGCCGGACACACTTTCCTGGGTCATGCCCGGCCTCGGAAGATCAACACGTCGCAGCCCCACCTAGGCACAACAGAGAGGTCAGCACGCCGGTCTAAATCCTATGCGCGCAGGGGTCTGGGCCCATCGCCCATTGCACACCTGCACGTTGCGTACGCGGCCGGTGAGCAGACCTAGCAACCTCCATTACAAATGAAGTTGCGTTAACGCAGTCCAACCCGGCGCGCGCCACTCAGTCGCTGACGTCAAGAAGGCTTCGGCTGATACCACGACGCCGGGATACCCATAACTACTCCCGCGTAGATGGTTAGTGCGTATAGGCTCGTAGCCGACTCAGATCAAATACCAAGATCTCGTTAAGCGTGTTAAGTATCCGCGAACGCTGAACAGGGCCAGGCCCACCTGTCTCCTAGGTGGTCTCAACCTGCCCTGCCGCTCCGCCACAAAGTAGCAGTCGGGAGCCGTCGGGAACCCAGGCCCACCTCTACCGGGATGGAGCCACCTGTCCTTTTTTTCTTTTCCTTTTTTAAACGTTCTGGGTCGGGCCCCACGTGCCATAGGCACAGGGGCCATAGCGGGCAGGCGGGCGAGCGGGCGTCGGGCACAGGCGCAGCCCGTATGGGCGCTGCGGGCGCGACCGGCAAGGGCAACCCACCCGGGGCGCCCGCGACCACGG
>NC_041391.1:333956662-334040776 GCF_002162155.2 Triticum dicoccoides | reverse complement strand
ATGGGGCGATGGGATCGGGGGGTTGCCCCAATCCAGATCGGGGAAGGGCGAGAGGGAGGAGTGGGACGAGTGGGGGGGATCGGGGGAGCAGTGGGGGTTAGGGTTTCGGTCAGTGGACCGAGGGGGTTAAGTGGGGTGGCCGGCTGGGCCTGGTGGGTTGGCCCAGTGGGGTTGATGGCCTGCTGGGCCGGAGCCCCGGGGGGTTCTTTTCTTGTTGTTAGTTTTCTTTTCTGTTTTGTCTTTGTTTCCTATTGTTTTATTTTTTTGTAAAATATATATACTTGGCATCTAATTTAGTAATTCAATTTAGGCCATTGTCACAAAAAGTCAAGTCCTCGAATAATTTAGTTTGACATTTATTAATTATAAAAGGTATTTAAATAACTATTTATGCGGCTGTTTTATTCATCTGATAGTATTTAAATTTTTTATAAAAGTGGGGTTTCTTCACCACAATTATCTATGCAATATTTGGTTCACTCCGAACATTTTAGTTTTAATATTTGAAAACTTTTATTGTTTGCCTATTTTTGAATTTGAATTTGAATCGGTTTCGAACTAACTCGAGATTAGCAACTATAAACGAGGTGACGTGGCACCATTAGCAGAGGATCACTGTAGCTTAATTACCCGGGCGTCACAGTTTGTAAGAGTAATACAAGAACACCTACACCACCTGAGCAAATTAAAGTTGAACCTAGTATTGCTATGGTTAAAGATCTCTTGGCTGATAATATTAATGGGCATGTTATTTACTTCTGCGATGAAGCTGCTAGAATTGCTAGACCCGATACTAAAAATAAACATAGACCTGTTGTAGGCATGCCTATTATTTCTGTTAAAATAGGAGATCATTGTTATCATGGCTTATGTGATATGGGTGCTAGTCCAAGTGCAATACCTCATTCCTTATAGAAAGAAATTGTGCATGACATTGCACCCGTTGAATTAGACGACATTGATGTTACTATAAAGCTTGCTAATAGGGACACCATTAAACCAGTTGGGATTGTTAGAGATGTTGAAGTTTTGTGTGGGAAGGTTAAATATCCTGCTGATTTTCTTGTTCTTGGTTCCCCACAAGATGACTTTTGTCCCATTATTTTTGGTAGACCCTTCTTGAATACATCTAGTGCTAGGATTGATTGTGAAAAAGACACTGTCACCATTGGCTTAGATGGTATGTCTCATGAGTTTAATTTCGCTAAGTTTCATAGACAACCTCGTGATAGGGAACCACCATGTAAGGATGAGATTATTGGTCCCTGTTAATGCTAACATAGACTGCAAAAAGGATATTGTGACGATTGGTTTAGGGGATATGTCTGACGACTTTAATTTTGCTAAATTTCATAGACAACCCCATGATAAAGCATTGCCTAGTAAGGATGAAATTACTGGTCTTGCTTCTATTGTCGTGCCTCCTAATGATCCTTTAGAACAATATTTGCTAGACCATGAAAATGATATGTTTATGAATGAAAGAAGGGAGTTAGATGAAGTATTCTTTAAACAGGGACCTATTTTGAAACACAACTTGTCTGTTGAAATTCTAGGGGATCCTCCACCACCCAAGGGTGATTTCGTATTTGAGCTTAAACCACTACCTGATACTCTTAAATATGCTTATCTTGATGAAAAGAAGATATATCATGTTATTATTAGTGCTAACCTTTCAAAGCAGGAAGAAGAGAAATTATTGAAAACTCTGAAGAAGCACCGTGCTGCTATTGGATATACTCTTGATGATCTTAAGGGCATTAGTCTCACTCTATGCCAACACAAAATAAAATTGGAGAAAGACGCCAAACGAGTTGTTGATCACCAATGATGGTTAAATCCTAAGATGAAACAAGTGGTAAGAAAAGAAATACTAAAGCTCCTGGAGGCAGGTATAATTTGTCCCTTTGCTGATAGTTAGTGGGTAAGTCATGTCCATTGTGTCCCTAAGAAGGGAGGTATTACTGTCGTTCCTAATGAGAAAGATGAATTGATCCCGCAAAGAATTGTTACAGGTTATAGGATGGTAATTGATTTCCACAAATTAAATAAAGCTACTAAAAAGGATCATTACCAGACATACACATTTAACCATCAAACATACACATTTTTGCTTTCTAGATGGTTACTCTGGTTTCTCTCAAATACCTATGTCAAAAGAGGATCAAGCAAAGACCACTTTTACTTGCCCTTTCGGTACTTTTGCTTATAGACGTATGCCTTTTGGTTTATGTAATGCACCTACTACCTTTCAAAGATGCATGATGGCTATATTCTCTGGCTTTTGTGAAAAGATTGTTGAGGTTTTCATGGATGATTTCTCCGTTTATGGGTCTTCTTTTGATGATTGCTTGAGCAACATTGATCGAGTTTTGCAGAGATGTGAAGAAACTAATCTTGTCTTGAATTGGGAAAAATGCCACTTTATGGTTAATGAAGGCATTGTCTTGGGTCATACAATTTCTGAAAGAGGTATTGAAGTTGATAAAGCTAAAGTTGATGCTATTGAAAAGATGTCGTGTCCTAAAGACATTAAAGGTATAAGAAGTTTCCTTTGTCATGCCTCTGACTAATATCTTACAAAAAGATATTCCTTTTGTCTTCGATGATGATTGTGTAGAAGCATTTGAAATACTTAAGAAAGCTTTGATTTCAGCACCTATTGTTCAGCCACCTGATTGGAATTTACCCTTTGAAATTATGTGCGATGCTAGTGATTATGCCATAGGTGCTGTTCTGGGACAAAGAGTTGATAAGAAACGAAATGTTATTCAATATGCTAGTAAAACTCTAGACAATGCCCAGAGAAATTATGCTACTACTGAAAAAGAATTTTTAGCAGTTGTATTTGCTTGTGATAAGTTTAGACCTTATATTGTTGACTCTAAAGTAACTATTCACACTGAACATGCTGCTATTAAATATCTTATGGAAAAGAGAGATGCGAAACCTAGACTTATTAGATGGGTTCTCCTACTACAAGAATTTGATTTGCATATTATTGATAGAAAGGGAGCTGAGAACCCCGTTGCAGACAACTTGTCTAGGTTAGAGAATGTTATTGATGGCCCACTACCTATTGATGATAGCTTTCCTGACAAACAATTAGCTGTCAAAAATGCTTCTCGTACTGCTCCATGGTATGCTGATTATGCTAATTACATTGTTGCTAAATGTATACCACCTAGTTTCACGTACCAGCAAAAGAAGAAGTTTTTCTATGATTTAAGACATTACTTCTGGGATGACCACACCTTTATAAAGAAGGAGTAGATGGTGTTATTATACATTGTGTACCTGAGCATGAACAAGAACAGATCCTACGCAAGTGTCACTCCGAGGCTTATGGAGGACACCACACTGGAGATAGAACTGCGCAGAAGGTATTGCAATCTGGTTTTTATTGGCCTACTTTCTTCAAGGATGCTCGTAAGTTTATCTTGTCTTGCGATGAATGTCAAAGAATTGGTAATATTAGTAGACGTCAATAAATGCCTATGAATTATTCACTTTTGTTGAACCATTTTATATTTGGGGCTTTGACTATATGGGACCGTTTCCTTCCTCTAATGGGTATACACATATTTTAGTTGCTGTTGATTATGTTACTAAGTGGGTAGAAGCTATTCCAACCAGTAGTGATGATCATAACACCTCTATTAAGATGCTTAAAGAAGTTATTTTCCCTAGGTTTGGAGTCCCTAGATACCTAATGACTGATGGTGGTTCAAATTTTATTCATGGCGCTTTTCGTAAAATGCTGGCTAAGTATGATGTTAATCATAGAATTGCATCTCCATATCACCCACAATCTAGTGGCCAAGTAGAACTGAGTAACAGAGAGCTTAAATTGATTTTGCAAAGACTGTTAATAGATCTAGAAAGAATTGGTCTAAGAAACTTGATGATGCATTATGGGCTTATAGAACTGCATATAAAAATCCTATGGGTATGTCTCCATATAAAATGGTTTATGGAAAAGCATGTCACTTACCTCTCGAACTAGAACATAAGGCATATTGGGCCATTAAAGAGCTCAATTATGATTTCAAACTTGCCGGTGAGAAGAAGTTATTTGACATTAGCTCACTTGATTAATGGAGAACTCAAGCCTATGAGAATGCCAAACTGTTCAAAGAAAAAGTTAAAATATGGCATGACAAAAGGATACAAAAGCGTCAGTTTAATATAGGTGATTATGTGTTGCTTTTCAACTCTCGTTTAAGATTTTTTGCAGGAAAACTCATCTCTAAATGGTAAGGTCCTTACGTTATCGAGGAGGTCTATCATTCCGGTGCCATAAAAATCAACAACTTCAAAGGCACAAATCCGAAGGTGGTGAACAGTCAAAGAATCAAACATTATATCTCAGGTAATCCCATAAATGTTGAAACCAATGTGACTGAAACCGTAACCCTGGAGGAATACATAAGGGACACTTTCCAAAACGTTTCAGACTCCGAAAAGGTATAGGTATGTGGTATGGTAAGTAAACCGACTCCAAAACAGTTCTAATAGCAATTTTTTCTCTGTTTGGGATATTTAAGAAAATAGGAAAATAAGAAGTAGTCCGGGAAGGACACAAGGCGTCCACGAGGGTGGAGGGCGCGCCCCCTGCCTCGTGGGCACCTCGTTTGCTCTCCGGACTCCGTTTTCTTGCACGATACTTCTTTTTCTCGGAAAAAATTCATTATATAATCTCCCACCAGTTTTGACCCTCGTATCACGCAAATATCCTCTGCTTTTGTTTCGAGCTGTCTTTCTGACAGATTTGGATCACCATGACGTCTTCAAGCGCTCCCAAGGACAAGTTTTTTGAGAAGGTCATCAACCCCTACCTCGCGCAAGTGTTGCAACACCCTCAAACCATTGAGATGCGTGAGGGGGTGCTGCACATCCGCGATGTTGAGGGACCAAGGAGGACTGGAAGCATGGAGACAAGGCTTGAAGCAATGGAGCAACAAGTTTTCAAGTGCCAGGAGATGGTGGAACGTGAACTCGATGCCAACCACATAATGATCACGGAGTTCACCAACAACCACAAGCTGGATGCCGAGAACATTGGGGAGACCATCTTCAAGCTTCACGAGAAAACGGAGCACCTCCAAGCCCAGATCTATGAACTGCAAAACCAAAACTGTAAGTATGAATACAGATTCAAAAGGATGAGTTTGGCTGCAGATTCGAGGATCCCGGAGACTCGATCATCCTTTTATGATGGTGAGTCTATGCCTTGGAAGATGGACCACAAGCCTACATCATCAACAACTCCATCATCTCCATCATCATCACCTCCAAAGAAGGAGACATAATCACATGGGTATGGGCACTCCCCTTGGCAACTGCCAAGCTTGGGGGAGGTGCCCCGGTATCGTATCACCATCACACTCCTATCTTTACCATTTTTCTTAGTTTGATCCTTTTGGTAATATCTTGATCTAGTAGAATAAAGTTTTAGAATGATCTAGTTTTGAGTTTTGCTTTATGATTCCTCTATGTAATTGAGTCCGTGAGCTATATATAATAAAGATTAGTCTTGAGTCAAGGGTTTTGCTATCTTGCTATGATCTTGAGGGAATAAAAGAAAAACAAAGAATAAAAAGAAATAAAGAGATCATATGGATCTTATGGAGAGTAATGACTTCACATATTAAGAGTATGATGAATAAAAGTTGTTGAGAGTTGGCAAACATAGTTTTGGTCATCGTTGCAATTAATAGGAAGTAATAAAGAAAGAGAGGTTCTCACATATAATATACTATCTTGGACATCTTTTATGATTGTGAGCACTCATTAAAATATGACATGCTAAAGAGTTGATGTTGGACAAGACAACATAATGGGTTATCTTTTCTTACATCCGAAATAAAGTATATTGTCATGGATCATCCAACATGTTGAGCTTGCCTTTCCCTCTCATGCTAGCCAAATTCTTTGCACCAAGTAGAGATACTACTTGTGCTTCCAAATATCCTTAAACCCAGTTTTGACATGAGAGTCCACCATATCTACACATGGATTGATTAAGATCCTTCAAGTAAGTTGTCATTGTTGCAAGCAATAAAAATTGCTCTTTAAATATGTATGATTTATTAGTGTGGGAGAAAATAAGCTTTATACGATCTTGTGATGTGGAAGAAATAAAAGCGACGGACTGCATAATAAAGGTCCATATTACAAGTGGCAATATAAAGTGACGTTGCATTAAGATTTTGTGCATCCAATCATAAAAGCACATGACAACCTCTGCTTCCCTTTGCGAAGGTCCTATCTTTTATTTTTGTCTTATATCTTCATACAAGGGTCTTGGTGATCTTCACCTTTCCTTTTTACATTTTATCCTCTGGCAAGCACATTGTGTTGGAAAGATCCTGATATATATATATACATAAACACTATTCTGATCACAGGATGAGAATAATATTCTGATCACAACCTGACCTGCCCCGCTAGTAGTACGTTGAACTTCCCTGTGAACTAGGTTGAACTTCCGCCAACATTGCCCAAATGGGGCTTGCAATATACCGTTGGAAAGCTATGGACATCAGTATCATGACCCAACTTAAATTTTTGGCAAAATATAAGCGGTTTAAGAGTAGTTTTGAAAACCGTTTTTTCTTCACACAAAAAACGTGAATCGTATTTTTGATCATTTCTAAACCGGTTATCAGAATGAGGCATATAATATGGCGTTGGAAAGCTGCTGCAAAACCGCTACTTCCACGTGTTGAAAGTTTTCTCTAATTCTCTATGGTTAAAGAGTAATTTCAAAAAACGTAAAATTTCGCAAACCGAACAGCCGAGTTCGTATTTTTGACGTCATTCCTAAACGTCTAATCCAATTGAGGCATATGATACGGCGTTGGAAAGCTTATGAAAATGCACAAATTTTGCATGTTGAAAGTTTTTTCTAATTTTGAACGGTTTAAGAGTAATTTAAAAAATGGTACAAGTCCTATCGAGTTTGTATTTTCAAGCTAATTTTTTAACCGCGCGTCCGACTGCAGCAAATGATATGGCGCTAGAAAGCTTGAACAAATGCGAAACTTTTTGGTATGTATTATTTCTCCCGATTCTTTACGGTTTTAAGTCAGTTCTGAAAATGGCAAAAAACGTATTTTCTCCGTATTTTGTACAAACTTTGTCGGAATGATGCAAATAATATACCGTTGAAAAGCTACGGAAAATCCGAAACTTTTTCCTGTTGACAGTTTTCTTTGATTTCCAACCGTTTTCAAGTAATTTCAAAAACGGCGAGATCATTCGTTCTGCCTTTATCGCAAAACAGATTCGTGAAAAATGCATCGCGTGAAGTGCCTGAACTTCTCGGTATGAAACCTTGAACTTCACTCTGTTTTTCACGTGCTTTTTTTGCCCGTAGCTCTTCATCCACGCATCGGAACACTCACCGGAATTGAGCAAGTGATATCCCGATGAAAAGCTTCTGTAGACACGCAACTTTCCCGTGTTGATCATTTTTTCATACTCGCAACGGTTTTAAAAGTTTTTCATCTGAAATTCATTCGGTGTAATAGTTGACCTTCCAGCTGTTTTCACGTTGAACTTTTGTGACGTATTTTCATTTGTAATTTTCTTATACATTCGTCAATGTCACACAAATGATATTTCTTTTGTACAAACCTTTCTCACAATAATTTTTTTAAGTTTCTTCGACTGAGGACTTTGAACTTACACAAATGATTTCCTACTGTTTTGAAGTCGAGATCATGATTTCTGCCTTCATCGCGAATGGAAATACACTGCGTGAAGTAGTTGAACTTCTCGTGCATGTCTGTTCGAACTTCACACTATTTTTAACGTGTTGTTTTTTGCACTGCGTGAAGTAGTTGAACTTCTAGGACGTGTCTGTTCGAACTTCACTCTGTTTTTGACGTGTTGATTTTTTACGTGGTGTTTTTTGCACTATGTGAAGTAGTTAAACTTCTGTGGCATCTCTTTTGAACTTGACCCTGTTTCACTTTTTTTGTATTTTTTCTTATATGAAATACACACCATGTAGTACGTGAACTTTCGGTTGTTATCACTTTGAACTTCTCTCTGGTTTGAGAGAATTATTTTAAAACACAAAAAATAACATATTTTTTATGTATTTTGGACATCTAAATACACGGTGAACCTCTCTTAGAAGAATTTTTCAACTTTTCCTCGTCGAGCACTTGAACTTCTAGCAACCATTTTTTCGTTTATGAGTTGTTTCTACAAGTGCAAAAAATGGTGTTGTGTTTTTTATTTTTTGAACAGGTAGATCCTATGTTTTAATAAACTCTGAACTTCTTTGTTATTTCAATTTGAACTTCACCTTTCTATATTTTGAGTAAAGAATTGTATTCGGTTTTTATACGAAAAAAATCGAACATGGAAATACAAGGTGAACCTCTCTCGTAAGAATTTTTGAACCTCCCGAGATAGAGCACTTGAACTTATTTCAACAAACCTTTTAAGCTTTTATTTTTTTATATTATTATTCTCACCCGAAATGCATTTTTTGCAGTACTTGAACTTCTCGTTGTTTTCATCATGAACTTCTGTCGCATTTTTGTGTATACGTCGAATTACACACAATTGAAGGTCGGACGTCATTTTTTGCCATTTTTGAAAACATGTAGTTGGAGGTCGGACGTCCCGCAATATAAATTCTGAACCGTTCACGAAGGTGCACGTGAACTTCTTGCAACAAGTCTGAGTTTTTTATATACTTCGAATGATGAGGACATCAATACAATTGTTACACCCACAGCCCCTGCTGCTATACATACTGGACCAATTACTAGAGCTCGTGCACGCCAACTAAATTACCAGGTACTTTCGTTTCTTGGTAATGATTCTAATGTTCATGAGAATATGATGTTGCCTAAATTGGATACATTTGTTTTGCTTACAAATGAAGGGCCTAGCTTGGAGAAGGATGAACATTGGAGCAAGAACAAGCATGGAGATGATGGCATGCGCAAGGGGAACAAGAACGGAGTTACAAGTGATGATTTCAGGACTTTGAAGCCACCATAATGGGTGCATGAAGCCTTGGACGAAATATACAAGATGCCACTTCATAAATTTCGTCCCGAGGCTATTTTAGGTGCTGCGTCACCTTATTATTGGGTCAGGCCCATGTAATTTCGAAATACATAAGTATAGGCTATTTTTAGAGTCCGTATGTGTGGGGAAACAAGAGATAGGGTTGATTTCGGACCCCTCCACCAAGGGCCACGAAATTCCCCCCTCTTCCTCCATATATACAGCCCTTAGGGCATCGTTTAGACTTTGGGTTTTGTTTAGATTAAAAGTTCGCCATAGCTGCAACTTCGCGTACTTCGTTTGTGTTCAAAGACCAGACAAAGGCGTCACAGAACCCCACCTTGATCAATAAAGCTTTCATCTTATATTCGCAATATCCAGATTGCAATCTTAGTTTCTTGCTTGTTCTTCGTTTGCTCGCAGGAAACAGACCCTCGTGGTCAGGTTGATCGTGCTCCGGCGTGGTCAATAACCTCTCGGAGTTGGTTTAGCGATTGCTAAGGCGCGACGTCCTCGCACGTTCGTAGTCGGATCGTCAAAGTCGACTTCCACCAAAGCGAAATCCACCATCTCATCGAAAGACGGGACACCTTTGCCTCTATCAAGATGATGAGGACATCAATACAATTGTTACACCCACAGCCCCTGCTGCTATACATACTGGACCAATTACTAGAGCTCGTGCACGTCAACTAAATTACCAGGTACTTTCATTTCTTGGTAATGATTCTAATGTTCATGAGAATATGATGCTGCCTAAATTGGATACATTTGTTTTGCTTACAAATGAAGGGCCTAGCTTGAAGAAGGATGAACATTGGAGCAAGAACAAGCATGGAGATGATGGCATGCGCAAGGGGAACAAGAACGGAGTTACAAGTGATGATTTCAGGACTTTGAAGCCACCATAATGGGTGCATGAAGCCTTGGACGAAATATACAAGATGCCACTTCATAAATTTCGTCCCGAGGCTATTTTAGGTGCTGCGTCACCTTATTATTGGGCCAGGCCCATGTAATTTCGAAATACATAAGTATAGGCTATTTTTAGAGTCCGTATGTGTGGGGAAACAAGAGATAGGGTCGATTTCGGACCCCTCCACCAAGGGCCACGAAATTCCCCCCTCTTCCTCCATATATACAGCCCTTAGGGCATCGTTTAGACTTTGGGTTTTGTTTAGATTAAAAGTTCGCCATAGCTGCAACTTCGCGTACTTCGTTTGTGTTCAACGACCAGACAAAGGCGTCACAGAACCCCACCTTGATCAATAAAGCTTTCATCTTATATTCGCAATATCCAGATTGCAATCTCAGTTTCTTGCTTGTTCTTCGTTTGCTCGCAGGAAACAGACCCTCGTGGTCAGGTTGATCGTGCTCCGGCGTGGTCAATAACCTCTCGGAGTTGGTTTAGCGATTGCTAAGGCGCGACGTCCTCGCACGTTCGTAGTCGGATCGTCAAAGTCGACTGCCACCAAAGCGATATCCATCATCTCATCGAAAGACGGGACACCTTTGCCTCTATCATCGAACTTCTATGTTATTTTAAATTGAACTTCTTAGTCTTATTTCTTTGAAAAAAATATGTTTTCAAATAAGCATCAAGCATTTTTTTAAATTGAACCTCATACTTTTATTTTCCCTAGAAATGGGAAGAATTTTGGATTTTTCATATACATCGATTTTTTATATCTTGATTTAAATTTAACTTCATGATTTTATTTCTTTGGTAACAAGGAAATATATATTTTATAAATACCGAACTGCTCTATTTTTGTAAATTGGACTTCTTGGTTTCCTAGTTTTTTAATAAGTATTTAACCGGTTTGTTATTTAAATTTGAACTTCGAAAGTTTTTTTCTTTAGAAATGGTGAAATCCTTTTTATGAATTTTGAACTATTCTATTTTAAGATTTTGAAATACTGCATTATTTTATTTTGAACTTCTTGTTTTCATTCTTTAATAAGCAGGAAATTTTGAATTTTGTATAAACATCGTACTGCTCCCTTTTTTAATCGAACTTCTAGGGTTTTTTTCTAACGGAGAATATATCCTGTTTTTATTTAAAAAATGAGATGCCTTTTTTTCATTCTATCTCCTTGGGTTTCTAATAAACTTTGAATTTCTTTGTCTTTTAAATTTGAACCTCAAGGTCTTTTCTTGAAACGAGGAAATCCTTCTTTTTATAGTTTTTGAAATGATCATTTTTTAATTCGAAATTCTAGGTTTTTCACTCGTGTGCGCACATTTTTTAGAGAGAGAATAAAGTATGCGTACATTTTTGTGAAGTAAATAGCAAGAGATAAAAATATAAGGATATGGTGTTGAGAGCAAGCCTATTGCTTTGGCCAACACACGTCCAACAATCCTACAAGCACACACGCACACACACGTCCTGTAACCACTCAGGAGTTATGTGAACCACTGTGACGGCCGGTGTATAACTGTAGTACAACTTGGCGTACATCTGTAGTAGAATTTTCATGGTCGCTGACATACAACTGTAGTAGAACGTAGCGTATAGCCGTAGTAGAACTTCACCACCACCGGTGTTTAGTCGTAAGTAGAACATATAGGTGTAGTAGAACGTCTTGTGGTGATAACAGGTGCAGGTGGCGCGACTTGCTACTGCAGAAGCAGTCAGCAGAAGGAGGGCTGACTCGGCAACGGAAGGCTTGCGCGTGCGGATTCAGATTTGCTTGCGCTGGATACTGAACGAAAGGATTCTGCCTGTGACCGCGGTGGTCCAGCGACGCAAGGTGAGTGGCATGGCGAAGGGAGTCAGAGGAGCCAATCAAACACCTGCCAGTTTAGATCAATAATTTTTTGTCAGTTCAAAATTAAGAGTAGATAAGCAGCAAGACTAGCATATTTCCCCTTTTTGTTTATTTGTAGAAGATGTACATTGGTATTGCTGTTTGAAAACGAACTCTGCTGATGTTTGAAGACTAACACATCTAGTTGAGTATTCTACAAACTTGTCCATCCGCTTCAATAATTCATAGCATTTGACCATACAAATTCAGAGTGCATTCAATAGTAGGAACGACATGACACCATCAACTGTCGACTAAATCTAACAGCCTACCATCAAATTATAAACAAGTGAGGTCGCGATGTAAAACATTGTTGATCTAGAATTATTTTTTCACCTGCTAGTACCTTTTGCCTGCAGCTGCTTGTTGCTGCTTGCTTGCCCGCCAAAACCAACACCCACGTGCCAAGAAATGTTGCTGCCGCCGGCCAAACTGTCAGCTGCACAGGTATGTTCGCTTGACAGTGCACTGGTTTCACTCGACAGATTGTCACTGGCTTTCCTTTAAGATGACGCGGTCTACATCAACTGGCTATTTGAGGAGAGGATTCACACATGTAGTGAAGAAACAGAAAATGGCGCCCGTCATGGATGGTGCGCTGGCGAGAATAGCATGGTTGCAGCGGGATCCGAGGGACATTGCGCCTATGAACTTACCTGGGCTTTGTCATTAAACGGTAAATTGCGCCTATATCCGAGGGACATTGCGCCTATATCCGAGGGACATTGCGCCTATGAACTTACCTGGGCTTTGTCATACTTATGGGGGTTGGCTTTCATTTACATTCATGGACATTGCGCCTATATCCGAGGGACATTGCGCCCGTCATTAAAAGTAGTTTTATCGCCTTTTAATGTTTTTCTAGAGATTTTAACAAGTGACTATATACAAAGAAAAATGAGTGAATATATACTCTAAAATATGTCTACATATATCCGTATGTTGTAGTTCATTTGAAATGTCTAGAAAGACAAATATTTAGGAACGGAGGGAGTACAAATGCCCATGCGTTGCACCGTGCGAAAAAAGGCACAACCAACTTCATATGCCATTGTGCATCATTTTTATACCCAATTTTAATAAATGTCGATAACAAGGTTAAACATGAAAAATTCTTATTTTTAATAAAATTTAACATTTTCATAAAAAATGGGACACTTTTTAAGAATAGTTAATGTTTTCATGAAAATTGAAACATTTCTCTAGAAAAGAACATTTTTTATGGAAAAAAATCTATTTTGAACAGATGTTTTTAATGAAAAGAATGTTTTTTTAGTTGTACATTTCTAGATGGACTTTGTTTTAGTAAAAGATGGAACTTTTTTTGGGAATTTTTTAGTTCTCTAAAAAATGCGACCATATTTTGTTAAACAAAGATAGTGTGAACATATGTAAAACTGTGAACATTTTAAAGCTATTTTTACGGTGTTAATTTTTTTACAGATATTTTTTGTAGCCTTTTTGTTAGGTAATTTTTACATATGGTTGTTTAGTGGGAAGAGTTTATTCTTTTCTTTAACTATTTGGGTTTAGCCCAAACAAAGCACTTGACGTTAACTTTTATTAAAATAAGGACGCACGAACTCATCTTCCTTATCGTTCCCCATTTCAAGTCTTCCTTGTTGAAGTGCTCTGCGCCGCCGCCACCCGCGTCATGTCTACCTCCTTTGTCGACATGGACCTATCCCTTCCTCCCATGGTGGGCCGTAATGGAGGGTTCCCCATGGGGTTAGGGGGAGGGGTGCGAGTAGTCGCCGTTTGGTGCCCTGTCCGGTGTGTTCGCCCTGTCCATCACAAACCCTACCAGTTGCGGTCGGAGTTTTTGTTTCGTCCAAAGCAGCATATATGACCATGAATGTAAATGAAAACATTAAAAGGCGATAAAACTACTTTTTGCCGAATAATACGCCACCGCAATCACTGGAGTCTAGTTAACAATTTTAATGGAAACTGAAGCCATTATCGAATATATGCACACAATAATAAAAGCACCACAGTAGCAACTAAAGGGTTTGATTTCAGTCAAGGAATATAGCATTACATCAATAGCAAAACATGATGATATTTGTGGAAAATAATAATAAGAGCACTACAACTGCTAGTAAAAACAATATTATCCAACATGATAATTTGAACCAGCACATAGGACCACCATCAACCACAACATACTGTTAAACAGTACTTGTCTAAATTTTATGAAAGCTAGAAACAGAAATTCATTTACAGCCAACAATTTGTGATTGACCCTACTGGTCTACATCCAGTGAATTATGAGATACCATTTCTTTTCCTACATATCTAAAGGCACCATCAGGGATGCCAGCCAACAGAAAAGCTTCTTTTTTCAGAAATAGCACACATGTCCTGCTTTGATAGAATGGAAGTTAGCACCACCAAGTAAATCAATCTTAGAAAAAGAATAAAGTTTCGAGATGAGCTTACATTATCAGTTTGCACAAATGTATTGTCATATATTTTCTTACGGATTCATATTGGAGAATAAAATTGTCCCGGAATCAACAAAATGTTCAGATTACTTTACAAAGATCATCATTTTTTGTTAATATGAAACCTTATGAATCGTATTTCCTCAAATATGTACATCTCCCAGCCGCGAGTCACCACCTCTCTTCCGTCCATTTTAGAAGCTTCGCCATTCACCATGACGCCTCTGAGCCACCGCCATCAATTTCTTTGAAAACTTTGATAGAGAGATTAGATAGATAGATAGTGCACTAAAAGAGAAAAAATTCATAAGAAAAGTAATGTATACACCTGATATCCTAACTACCAAGAATCAAACTGTGGTAAAACAAAACTAACACATACCATGGCTATCCAACAACACAGAGTAGTGACAAATCTGAACCGGGTCCCCTTTCCATAGGATCTGATATACCTTCAGGCAGATTAACTCTAGGTGTTCTATGAACTCTGAAAGTGTGAATCAACTCATGTGCAACTTTTGACGATGGTGCAAATGGAGAGGCTTCACAAGATTGGATCCTTATCCTGCTATATACTGTAGTACAGTTAAAGCAAATAAGCTAAGAAATTAGACAGCAGGATGAAGGTGCACCACACCATCCAATTCTGAAAAGGTGGCGGCTAATGGTCTTCCTCATTGAATCCATAAGGAGTATGCTTTTCTATCCTTGAACTAAGCTGAAACTCAAGAACTCTAAAATCTGAACGAAAAAACTTGATTTCTTGGAAGGAGGGCCATTGTACCAAATCGTGTTGCCTCGCCCGTGCATCACCGAAGCTGGGGCACACATTGGAGCAGTGGCATTTGCGACGCCCAGCAGCGGGGTCACATCTCATCCCCATCAGCTCAAATCAAAACAGAAGGCAAATTAGCCAAGACAGTTAGAAGACTTATTTAACCCGCACATGGTGCACTCATACATAAGAGAAGACCCAAGCAGAGCGATCAAGCCGTGCAATTCAAGTTATTAAAATACTAATTAGTTATTGTATTTGGATGGACAGTCTTATGTAAAACATTTAAATAATACGTAGTAGTTTGCAAGGAGCATATACATACTATTTTTCAAATGGCGTATATATAAGTATACAACTGATACTACTTTAACTGAAAATAAACCTACCCTTGCCCATCATAGAGCATGTTTTAATTTGTTCACGACCTCTACATTTTATTCAGAAACAAGCATGCACCAAGATACTCACATAGAAAGCAGAAACCTCTCTTTCACAGGGCTATTGTTTCATCTAGCTCTAACATATCCTCTCTTTATCCCTTTTAATAAGTAGTATAGTTGATGACATACAGACTTAAGAAGTAGTTGATGATAGGTACAAATCGATGACACTTTAGTATGTACCTCAGGTCAGACGAAGTTTCAGCAGATAGTAGAGTATGTGCAGACAGATTTCTGGCGAAGTCAGACGGTGTACAGCCATGGCGCTGTCGGAAACTTGAGGCGCAATGATGAGCAAAATAACTACAGATTATCCCAAAGAGTTAGAACACGAAAAACTATTTGACCTTGCAATAGAATCGAAAGGGTTCGGCAATGTGCACATCTCTCTCTGCTCTCTCTCTACCTCACCTATCTCTTTTTTCTCCACAAGTTACAAAACCAAATAACTGAATTTGCTGGCCCAGTATATCATTTAAAGATTAAAAGAAACTCAAATCCAAGATCAGTTGCCGTTCATGACCTCTGCATTTTATACAGAAACAAGCATGCCCCAAGATACTCACATATAAAGCAGAATCCTCTCTTTCACAGGGCTATTGTTTCATCTAGATCTAACATATCCTCTCTTTCTCCCTTTTAATAAGTAGTATAATTGACGACATACATACTTAAGAAGTAAGTAGTTGATGACAGATACAAATCGATGACACTGTAGTATGTACCTCAGGTCAGACGAAGTTTCGGCGGACAGTAGAGTATGTGTAGACAGATTTCCGGCGAAGTCGACGGTGTACAGCCACAGCGCTATTAGAAACTTGACTTGAGGCACGACGATGAACCAAATAACCGCAGATTATCCCAGAGAGTTAGAACACGAAAAACTATTTGACCTTGCAATAGAATCGAAAGGGTTTGATGATGTGCACGGTCATATGCATGAAAGCATCAAATTTGTTTACATGTAACATCAACAGTATATACATGTAGTTGCCTCCAAAATTGACCATATGAGCTTTCAAATGAAAGAACAGAAATGAAAAAGGAACATATAAGAAATGTGAGTTATATAGTATTTTATTACCAACATGGCATCACTCAAAGATAATACTTGTCAAAGAACAGCTTGATCAGGCACAAAGACTTAGACATGTGCAAGAGAAGGGAATCAACACATAAAACTTAACCTGAATCTACCTCAACCATGAGCAAGTACTAGCACTGCTCCTTGCCTTGAGTAAGTGCTTGCTCTGGTTTAGTTTGCCCCAGCACAACAGAGATCAATTCAGCGGATGGCATAAATTTAATATATGTTCTCCTCCTAGTACTAAAAATAGGACTACATGGCTTCCTAGCGAGTTAAAGCTAACAGAGATCAGAGAGGAAACTAATTTCACCAATTTATCACTGTAATCTCTATTGAATACAACACTTTGCCACATCTTGTATTATCTATATGGCATTGCTAAGGTGATTCTAATCTGAAAAAAGAATAAAAAATCCAAGTTTGCCATGTTGAACAGAATCCGTAGTATTGCATGATGTAGTGACCCAAAAATTGGTAGCACTGGTTGGTTCAAACTCATGTGCCGGATGTCCTAAAAGTTCAGACTTGTACTCACATAATAAGGAAATTCAATAATATATCTTAAAATGTAGCTATGGATGGATTGAACAACAAAATGGCTACCTGATAGAGCAAAATTCCATATGCTTTCTGTTTTTAAAATCGGAAAAATAATACGGAGCCTACAACTATAATCTGTCTGAAGCCTGGGATTTTCTTTCACTAAATATGAACCTACTTCAGGGCAATATAGCTACATAAAAGAAGAGCAGTAACATTCTACCAACATAATAAATGGAATCCTCAGTTGGGAAATTCACAGTATATATATTTGAGTTGCAACTTAGCTCTCAGTACACACAGAAGCTCAATCTTTCATATCCTATTTGGCTCTTCACTTGTACGTATATTTACCCCTAATAAACTTATACGTATATATGGGGCAGGAAGAGGCCCGTCGTCGTCGCGGCCGTCCGCCCCCATCGATTGATCTCCTTCAGCCAGTTCTTGTTGCCTGTATGTACGTATACCAAGAATCTACCGGCTGATCCTTGTACGATTATTAAGGAGGGTTGGGAAAATCTTACTACTACTACTCTAACCTGTACCAGGGCTGCCGGTGGAAGGTAGCGTTCCAGGTCGAGCGGGGCGGCGCTCCGGTGGCGACGGCGGCGGGGCCCGGTCGGATCCGGGCGGATCTGGCCGGGGTGGATCCATTTCCAGCGGATTTGGCATGGAGGCGGCCGGTTCCGGTGAGATTGTGGGCCGGCGGCGCCATGGAGGTCCCTTTCTAGCAAGAGTGAGAGAGGTGAGAGGAGATCGAGAAGAAGAAGGAGAAGGGAGAGGGGCGAGGTGGAGGAGCAGCCGGAGGTCCAGCATGGAAGTTCGCCGGCGGCGGGGCGTGGCGGAGGTATGGGGTCGCCGGAGAGGCGGCTTGCGGGCGCGAGGGGAGCTGCGGGCGGCGGCGCGGTCTGGTTCAGGCCCGGGCAGGATTAGAGGTTTTTTTTTTGTAAAACCGAAACATTTTCTCAATTTTAATTTTAATTTAACTTAAAAAGGGACTGCGGGTTCTATTTTCAAAAAGCAAAAAGACTTTTCTGTAAAAACAGCGTGACGGTGAACACGGAGACTCAATCCCTGCTTTATTATTAAAATTAAATTAGGGAAAGATATCTAATTGGATGTAAGTTAGCATGAACTATTATTGTTGACATTACCCTTGAGGTAAAAGGTTGGGAGGCAACACTATAAGCTCCTATCTTTCTCTGTGTCTGATTAAAACTTCATATCCATAAGTATTGCGTGAGTGTTAGCAATTGTGAAAGACTAAATGATAGTTGAGTATGTGGACTTGCTGAAAAGCTCTTATATTGACTCTTTCCGATATTATAATAAATTGCAATTGCTTCAATGACCGAGATTATAGTTTGCTAGCTTTCAATAAAGTTTCTGATTCATACTTGACATTGTGAATAGATTGTTACTTTAGTATAAGAAATCATATGCCAATATTTATATATGTTGCTGTTATAAGAATGATAATGATGCCCTCATGTCCGTATTTTATTTTATCAACATCTTTATCTCTAAACATGTGGACATATTTTCCGATATTGGCTTCCGCTTGAGGACAAGCGAGGTCTAAGCTTGGGAGAGTTGATACGTCCATTTTGCATCATGCTTTGATATTGATATTTGTTGCATTATGGGTTGTTATTACTCATTATGTCACAATACTTATGCCTTTTCTCTCTTATTTTAAAAGGTTTGCACGAAGAGGGAGAATGCCGACAGCTGGAATTCTGGGCTGGAAAGGAGCAAATATTAGAGACCTATTCTGCACAACTACAAAAGTCTTGAAACTCCTCAGAAGTTATTTTTGGAATTAATAAAAAATACTGAGCGAAGAAAATACCAGAGGGGGCCACCCACCGTTCACGAGGGTTGGGGCGCGCACCTGCCTCGTGGGCCACCTGGCAGGCCTCCGGTGCCCATCTTTGACTATATGAAGTCTTTCGCCCTGGAAAAAATGAGGAGGAAGCTTTCGGGACGAAATGTCGCTGCCACGAGGCGGAACCTTGGCGGAATCAATCTAGGGCTCCGGCGAAGCTGTTCTGCCGGGGAAACATCCCTCCGAGAGGGGGAAATCATCATCATCATTCATCCTCTCATCGGGAGGGGGTCAATCTCCATCAACATCTTCACCAGCACCATCTCCTCTCAAACCCTAGTTCATCTCTTGTATCCGATCTTTGTCTCAAAGCCTCAGATTGGTACCTGTGGGTTGCTAGTAGTGTTGATTACTCCTTGTAGTTGATGCTAGTTGGTTTTTTTGGTGGAAGATCATATGTTCGAATCCTATATGCATATTAATACCCCTCTGATTATGAACATGAATATGATTTGTGAGTAGTTACGTTTGCTCCTGAGGACATGGGAGAAGTCTTGCTATAGATAGTCATGTGAATTTGGTATTTGTTCAATATTTTGATGAGATGTATGTTGTCTTTCCTCTAGTGGTGTTATGTGAACATCGACTACATGACACTTCACCATTGTTTGGGCCTAGAGGAAGGCATTGGGAAGTAATAAGTAGATGATGGGTTGCTAGAGTGACAGAAGCTTAAACCCTAGTTTATGCGTTGCTTCGTAAGGGGTTGATTTGGATACATATGTTTCATGCTATGGTTAGGTTTACCTTAATTCTTCTTTCGTAGTTGCGGATCCTTGCGAGAGTAGTTAATCATAAGTTGGATGCTTGTCCAAGGAAGGGCAGCACCCAAGAACCGGTCCACCCACATATCAGATTATCAAAGTAACGAGCGTGAATCATATGAGCGTGATGAAAACTAGCTTGACGATAATTTCCATGTGTCCTCGGGAGCGTTTTCCTTCATATAAGAATTTGTCCAGGCTTGTCCTTTGCTACAAAAAGGATTGGGCCACCTTGTTGCACCTTATTTACTTTTGTTACTTGTTACTCGTTACGAATTACCTTATCACAAAACTAGGTGTTACCGATAATTCCAGTGCTTGAAGAGAATACCTTACCGAAAACTGCTTGTCATTTCCTTCTGCTCCTCGTTGGGTTCGACAGTCTTACTTATAGAAAGGACTACGATAGATCCTCTACACTTGTGGGTCATCAGTGTGCTCGAGCTAAAGAAGTAAGGAAGTACCCCGGTGGAGATGCCGGCATGGAAAGTGACTCTGGAGATGAAGACGTCATCGCCCCGGCAAAGAAGGGCCAACGACATAACAGGAAGCGCAAGGGCAAGACCATTCTTGCCGTCGAGGAATCTGGCAACCCAAGCACCGCCAAGAAGGCCAAGGTCAATGAACCTGGCAAGGAGATTACCGGGTGTGACGCCTGCCGGGACTTGGCGGCTACCGACAAGCCAGAGGGCTCCGACAAGCAATACTTCAAGATTCATCGCACCAAAGGCCATGACCTCCAAAACTACTGTCAAGTTGAGCAGCTGATGGAGAAGCAAAGGGCTGAGTATGAAAGACGAGACAAAGAGAAGAGATAAGATGGTGCTGAGGGATTTGGTAAGAAGCACGGTGGCCGAGAAGGTCGCCACGGCAAAGACAAGCAACAAGAAAGGCCTGCTCGAGGCCGCGACAAGAAAGAGGGTGATGATGATCATGATGATGACGACGAGTCCAGCGAGCACGAGTTTCAGAAAGCTACAGAGGTTATGTGTGTTGATGGAGGCACATCGTTGCATTCTTCCCACCATCAACTTAAACAATGGGCGCATGAGATCAATGTGATGGGGCCGATGATTGACGCCTAGAACCCACTGAAATGGTCCAACACGCCTATCAATTTTGACGCTGAGGATCACCCTGATCGCACAACCGCGGTCGATTGTTTACCGTTGTTGGTTTCATCAACAATCCTCAACCTCAAGGTGACAAAAATGCTAGTTGAAAGTGGGGCTGGTCTGAACTTCATCTCGCCCAACATGATCAAGAGGTTGCAGATTCCTGATAAAGATCTTGAAGAGACAGGTACGTTTCAAGGGCTCAATCCAGGGAGAAGCTAGCCTAAAGGGAAGGTCACACTACCAGTCACATTTGGTGGCGACCTGAACTACAGGATAGAGAAGATCATTTTTTATGTCGCCAAGATCCCGTTGCTGTATAATGGGATCCTTGGTTGTCCAGCATTGGCCAAGTTTATGGCAGCGTCACACTACGCATACAACAAGCTGAAGATGGCCGGCCCAATGAGCATCATCATTGTCGGCTGCGACAAAAGAGATGCGCTCATCTGTGCCGACATACTCTACTGAGAGGCAGTTGTAGCACCTGCCGCCAAAACACTTGCTCCTACCACTAGAGCTCCCGAGGGGAAGAAGGCCGACAAGACCTCAACCACCGGCAAGACTTCTGGCCTCGGCAAGGCCTCTTGCACCCACCCGAGGAGGCGCGTTTGCCGGAGAGCTCCACTGGCAAGAGCAAGAAATCCAAGGCAGCACCACCAGAAACCAAGAAGGTACCTGTCGGTGTCAAAACCGGTGGATCTCGGGTAGGGGGTCCCGAACTGTGCGTCTAGGCGGATGGTAACAAGACACAAGGGACACGATGTTTTACCCAGGTTCGGGCCCTCTTGATGGAGGTAAAACCCTACGTCCTGCTTGATTAATATTGATGATGTGTGTTACAAGAGTAGATCTACCACGAGATCAAGGAGGCTAAACCCTAGAAGCTAGCCTATGTTATGATTGTTGTTCGTCCTACGGACTAAAGCCATCCGGTTTATATAGACACCGGAGAGGGCTAGGGTTACACAGAGTCGGTTACAATGGTAGGAGATCTACATATCCGTATCGCCAAGCTTGCCTTCCACGCCAAGGAAAGTCCCATCCGGACACGGGACAAAGTCTTCAACTTCTATCTTCATAGTCTTGGAGTCCGGCCGATGATGATAGTTCGGCTATCCGGACACCCCCTAATCCAGGACTCCCTCAGTAGCCCCTGAACCAGGCTTTAATGACAACGAGTCCGACGCATATTGTCTTCGGCATTGCAAGGCGGGTTCCTCCTCCGAATAATTTACAGAAGATTGTGAACGCCAGGATAGTGTCCGGCTCTGCAAAATAAATTCCACGTACAACCGTAGAGAGAATAATATTTACACAAGTTCAATCTGCTGACGTATTTGGTGGCGTGACGTCACACCACTACCAAGCCTTTACTCAAATTGTTTTTATTGCACCACCTCAGCGCGTTTAGCGAAGCGGTTTCTTTGGCACATCTTGTCGAAGCAGAGATCGTGTTCCCCTTATTCCGGGATTCCCATCAATACGGACGTGGGTAACCCAACCGCGCCATTGATTGCGGCGCTTGGGGGATAAGCGAGTTTTATCAGACCGGTGGGGACGCATGTTCGTGTCTGCCCATATAAGGGGATAAAGATCCAACCCTTTTACCTGCGCCTTCTTCCTCCTTGGATTATCCATCTCCGCAAACTCAAGCTCCAGCGCCCAAGTCCGCACATCTCACCTCAACCTCCTCCAACTATGTCCGGAGCGGGAGGCAAATGGATGGCCTCCTCCGTCACGGAGGGGCTGATCCAGAAGCTGCGCAACGCCGGATATTTGTCCAGCAACATCGCGCACCGGCTCCCCGACAAGGGAGAGCTCATCCCCACCCCCAGGCCCCATGAGAGGGTAGTATTTCTTCCCCATTTCCTCCGCGGTCTGGGCTTCCCACTCCATCCCTTTGTTCGGGGGCTCATGTTCTACTACGGCCTAGATTTCCATGATCTGGCCCCGAATTTCATCCTCAATATCTCGGCGTTTATCGTCGTGTGTGAGGCCTTCCTCTGCATCCAGCCCCACTTCGGCTTGTGGCTCAAGACCTTCAGTGTCAAGCCGAAGGTTGTGAAGGGCAGCCAAGCGGAGTGCGGAGGCGCCATGGTGGGCAGGATGTCCCACGTTACTTGGCTTGAAGGTACTTTTGTGGAAACCATCAAGGGGTGGCAATCGGGGTGGTTCTACATCACCGAGCCACGTGACCCTGAATGCGCAGCGGCCCCCGAATTCAGATCTGGCATCCCCACACGGCTCACCTCCTGGAAAGAGAGCGGCCAGACGTGGGGTGATTCGGAGGAGCTGACCGGACTCCAAGCCTGCGTCCAAAAGCTAGTGGACAAGAAGCTCAAGCTTATCAACGTAGTCCAAGTCATACTCGTCCGCCGGATCCTCCCATGCCAACGACGGGGCTTTAACATGTGGGAGTTCGATCCGGCGCAGCACCAGACTTTGAGCGGGCTCTTCGACACTACGTATGAAGATGTCTGGAAGGTGCTGTTCAAGGGCGCCGAGGCTCCTGCATCCGCTACCGAAGATCGCGGATTCAGCTCGCAGCGTCCGGCTGACGAGGTAAGTGATTTTGTCCTTTACGGGACGCTTGTTTGCCATAGTTTGACTATATGCGGGATCTAAACTCCCTCTCCTTTGACAGGGCTGGCTGAGGAAGGCCGAACAGACTATCTGTCCGGCCCCATTGCCAGAGGACCCAGCGGACGCCCGCTTGACGGGGCTGCTGGCTCCGGCACCCCATGTGGTGCTGGAGAAGAAGGCCAAGAAGAAGGCCACGGGCACTCGGAAGAGTTCCCGTTTTCAGGTGCTATCGGATGATGACTCCGAGGCAGACTCCTCCCACAAAGGCGAGGGGGAGAAAAAGAAATCCTCTCCCCCAGCGGGGGGAGGGAAGAAAAGGAAGGCCTCTACGATGAGGGAGGCCTAAGGGTCCAAGAAGGGAAAAACTCTTTCCCCGGACTGCTCTGCAGCGCCAATGACGACGATGAGGACTGGCCTCCAAGGGCCAAGCCCCTGGCGAGATCGTAAGTATCCGGACTCCCGAATAACTTCATGGTTTTTCTTTTTTTCCACGCAATGTCTTTCTAATGCCGCATACAACCCTGCAGTCCGCCCAAGGATGATCTTCCCGCTTCGTCGAGCGGGTCCTTAGGTGCGTCGGATATGGATTCTCTTCCGACCGCCTCCACCCCCCGTGATGCGGACGATGCCGAGGTGGGATCCCAGGAAGGGACCCGCCAGGAGGAGGAGGCCCCGGAGGTGTCGCAGGACAACCTCCCGAACTTTGCACCGGACTCGGCCCCGGAACCCATAGTGGCTCCGGAGTCCGGCGGGCGGCCCCTTCGTAAGAAGGGCAAGACCGTGACGCCGGCAGCCTCCGTCCAACCGGAGGCGCCAGATAGCTTGCTGGAGGCGCTCAATGGCGCCTCCATCGAAGAGGAACACCGCACTGTTATGAGTGCGGTGATTCAGAAGGTTCAGCTCGCCAAGAGCGGGCTGACCGAAGCCTGCAGCAGCCTTCTAACAGGCTTTGAGGTAAGAATTTTGATATATGTAAAATAGTACCGCATAGACAGTAGCCCCTGATGCTCGGTTCGGTGTTCGGAAAGAAAAGCCGGACTGAGGATCTAAAAAGATATACGCAGGAGTCATAAAAAATATGTCAATATGGGATTGCAGGCTGCGCTGCTGACCTCTGCCGCACTGACTGCGGAGGTCAATGCTTTGAAGCAAAGCCTCGAGCGGTCCGAGAACGAGCTCGGCCGTGCCAAGAAGCATCTCGAGGACAAGGAAGGTGAGTAACACCTTAGTAAAATTGTACCTTATAGAAAAGGATTTTGGTTGCAAGAAGAATGACAAGGATAACGTGGGTATTGCAGGGGCCACTAACGAGGCGGCTACCCTGAAGGAGGCGGTGGCCGCGGCCGAACGTAATGCGGCCGCGGAGCGCACCGAGCGAGAGAAGCAGGAGGCGCGGGTGGCGGAGGTACAGCAAGAACTCCAGGATCTCGTGAAAAAATATGAGAGCCTGGAGCGTGACTCGAAGACTCGAGAGTCTGAGCTTGCGACGGCTCTTGGGAGTGCCAAAGCCGCTAAGGCCGAAGCCTATAAGGCCCTCCAGGAAACTGAGGCGTTGAAGAAAATAGCGGCGGGTAAGGCATTTTTCATGCAAAGTAAGCATGTGAGTGTGAATTACCTATCACTTACCCGAATTTGGAGCTCTCCAGGAGCGTTCGCAGATCTGCCCCGCAGCGTATCCGATGCTGCCGCTTTCTACAGGGCCGAGGAGGGGAGCTCGAAGGAGAAGGTCTTCTGGTCTCAGTATGCTGAGGCCGGACATCCGGTGCCCTTAGCGACCAGCTGAAGCAGCTGGTCGAGCTCCACAAGGCGGCCGAACAGGCCATGAAGGGCCTCATAGTTCGGCTGTGGCCTAAGGAGGCCATGCCTGGGAGCTACTTCGGCCTGGTGCGGCGGCTGGTGGATGCGTGCCCGTGGGTTGAAGTCATCAAGCACTCCGCCTGTATTGAAGGTGCCCGTCGGGCCCTTGCCCGCGCAAAGGTGCACTGGGGCAAGATGGATGCCTAGAAGCTTGTGACGGACCCGCCACCGCAGGGCAAGGAGCATCGCACGCCCGAGATGTATTATAAGAGTGTCCTGAAGGGTGCCCGCATTATTGCGGGTGAGTGCTCCAAAGATGTAATATTTGAGTAGACTCGCATTTTGTTATCCTGTGCGCTGAAAACTTAGTTCATATGCGCTAAGCAACGCTTGTTAATTTAAAATATTACCTTCTGTGCGGCTGTTTATCAAATATGAGAGATGGCAAGTCGTTGGCTTCAGCCCCCATGCCACGAGTGCTGAGGTGTTCGGGATAAACTTGAGCACTCTTGTTCCCATTTTTGGGTCCATCTAGGGAGGCGCTCAACACAGCGAACAAGGCAACCGGACTTATAATGCTTGAACACTCTCACTTAGCCATAGAATTCTATAATTTTAAATTTCGGCGAAGCCCCTAGTCTTCGGAAGGCCGAATTTGGGGCGCTATCCATGCCTGGGCCGGACAAAAAACCGGCTCCTCACTCTAAGCGACATAAGTCTTTAGGGACTCGCAAAAAACCTCTCGAACAACGACCAACTCTCGCCTCATCATGACGGTCAGTTTTAGCTTTCTCCACTGAGGCGCTCGCCCAGCTCAACCGAGGCGCAATCGTAGTGGTTCTCCCAGTGCTACCTTAGCCGATACAACAGAACGTAAGGTACCAAAACATGGGAGCCGGGCAAACCCAACTATTGACCCAAGACATGATTCGGAGCCGATGCATATAATGCTATAAGTTCGGGGTGCTGCACTTGTGAAAGTGGTCGGACTTATCACACCATGATGCGGGAAACATAAGCCCCTGGTGTATTTAGCCGTACCAAAATGTACGGGTGCAACATGTCATAAATGAACATATGTATAAGAAAGAAATGCAATTGGAAGCAAAAATGTGCTGCATTACTTATTCAAGAAAAACTGCTATAAATGCAGAACGATACAAATGGTGCGATAAGCAAGGGGTGGGACTATTGAACATGTCTCCCTCCAGGGGTAGGCTGCGGAATGGTGCATAAAAAAGATTTAATGCTCGTAATGGAGACCACCTGGATATTCGTTGTAGCCTTTCTCCTTCCCTGGCTGTTGCATCGTGAGTTCGGCAGGTCTGCTGCCGGACAGGGCTTCTGACGAACGGAGTCCTGTGGGTAAAGATAAAAAAATAAAAAAGAAAAAAAAGAACGACACACTTGAGAGCCCCTGGTGTGGTTGATCCGCATTCTGGGCCTATCGTGGTCATGCCCCTCTCCCCATGCCCATGGTATCTTCAGAGCGTAATGGTGTACGCGAAGGACCTGTCTTGACGTTTTGTAGGGGCTTGGGTTGGGGCCGCACTACTACGCGTGCTCAGAACGTGCCAGGTGGCCTTGTTGTAGGTTACTCCGGGCGCGTTTAGCCGTGTCCGGCCGCTTAACGACCGGACTCGATAATTGCCTGAAGAGGCTGCATTGTACTTCTGCCGCGAGAGCCGCTATATGTTCCTCCATTCGGAGAGAACGTTCAGTGTTTCCGTTGACCGTGATGACTCCTCGAGGGCCTGGCATCTTGAGCTTGAGGTATGCATAGTGCAGCACCGCGTTGAACTTTGCAAACGCGGTACGTCCGAGCAGGGCATGATAGCCGCTGCGGAACGGAACTATGTTGAAGATTAACTCCTCGCTTCGGAAGTTATCCGGGGATCCGAAGACCACTTCCAGTGTAACTGAGCCTATACAATTGGCTTCTACACCTGGTATGACGCCTTTAAAGGTCGTCTTGGTAGGTTTAATCCTTGAGGGGTCTATGCCCATTTTGCGCACTGTATCCTGATAAAGCAGGTTCAGGCTGCTGCCGCCGTCCATCAGGACTCTGGTGAGGTGAAATCCATCGACGATTGGGTCTAAAACCAACGCTGCGAATCCGCCGTGGCGGATGCTGGTGGGGTGGTCCCTTCGGTCAAGAGTGATCGGGCAGGAGGACCATGGATTGAACTTCGGGGCAACTGGCTCCATCGCGTATACATCCCTGAGTGCACGCTTCCGCTCCCTTTTGGGTATGTGCGTTGCGTATATCACGTTCACCGTTTGCACCTGTGGGGGGAAACCCTTCTGTCCTCTATTATTCGGCGGTCGGGTCTCTTCCTCGTCATCGCTATGCAGCCCCTTGTCATTGTTTTCGGCAATTAACTTGCCTGCCTGCTTGAATACCCAACAGTCCCTGTTGGTGTGGTTGGCTGGCTTTTCGGGGGTGCCGTGTATCTGGCACGAGCGGTCGAGTATTCGGTCCAAATTGGACAGACCCGGAGTAGTTCTTTTGAATGGCTTTTTCCGCTGACCGGGTTTAGAGCCTCTGAATCCGGCATTGACTGTCGTATCTTCACTATTATCGCCGTTAATGCGGCGTTTGTTTTTGTTGCGACGCGACCTGCCATTACGGTCCTTGATATCCGGACTGCCAGAATTTTTGCTGAGGTTGTTGTTGCGTGCTAGCCAGCTGTCCTCACCCGCGCAGAAGCGGGTCATGAGTGATGTGAGGGCTGCCATGGATTTCAGCTTTTCCTGTCCCAGGTGCCGGGCAAGCCACTCGTCGCGGATGTTATGCTTGAAGGCCGCGAGGGCCTCCGGATCCGGACAATCGACGATTTGGTTTTTCTTGGTTAAGAACCGTGTCCAGAATTGTGTGGCCGATTCGTCTGGCTGCTGAATTATGTGGCTTAGGTCATCAGCGTCTGGTGGTCGCACATACGTGCCTTGGAAGTTATCGAGGAATGCGGCTTCCAGGTCTTCCCAACTCCCAATTGACTCTGCTGGCAAGCTGTTAAGCCAATGCCGGGCTGGTCCTTTAAGCTTGAGGGGGAGATATTTGATGGCGTGAAGATCGTCACCGCGGGCCATGTGGATGTGAAGGAGATAGTCTTCGATCCAAACCGCGGGGTCTGTTGTGCCATCGTAAGATTCAATATTCACGGGTTTAAACCCTTCGGGGATTTGATGATCCATTACTTCATCTGTGAAGCATAGTGGGTGTGGGGCGCCTCTGTACTGGGCGATATCACGACGGAGCTCAAAAGAGCTTTGTCTATTTTGTTCGGCCCGACCGGACTTACTGTGTCCGGCGCACGGTTGTCGTCACGTATCATGGGACGCCCACGCGATCCATAAATCGATCTTGATTGTATTGCCTTATCCTCCAATATATCTCGCAAGTCCGGAGCGTTCCCCTGTGGCCTTGTGCTTTTCGAGTGATGCCGGGGTATGGTTCTAGTGAAGGGCCTAGAGGCCTCTCTGTCGCGACCACGGGATGGTCGGTCAGCCGTATTGTCTGCTGGTGATGCAGGTTCATACGCCTCCTCCTCTAATCGGGGGAGCAGCTTGCGTTTAGGGTAGCTTTTGGAGGGGCGTTCGAGCTCATGCTCTTTGGCCGCGAGGACTTCAGTCCATCTGTCGGCTAGCAGATCTTGATCAGCTCTAAGCTGTTCCTGCTTTTTCTTGAGGCTGTTCGCCGTGGCCATAAGCCTGCGTTTAAAACGCTCTTGTTTGACGGGATCCTCAGGCACGACGAATTCATCATCGTCGAGGCTTGCCTCGTCTCCGGAGGGAGGCATATATTCCTCTACCTCTTCTTCTGCCACTCTCTCATGAGGGCTGGCGTCTCCGTCCTCCTGTGCTGAATCTTGCTAGAGTGGGTTGTCTTCGGCACTGTCTGGGGTGTTATTGTCTCCAGTGCCGGAATCTTCATTCTTGCTGTGGCGGGATTTAGAGCGGCGCCGCTGACGCCGGCGCTTGGGCTGTTTCTTGGAGGGGTCATCCTCCGTTGTTCCTTCGCCATTCCCATCCTTTGGGATATCCACCATGTATATGTCATATGATGAGGTGGCTTTCCAATGCCCGGTAGGCGCTGGTTCTTGGTCGTCTCCGGCATCGTCGTCCATACCGTCGATGTCTTCGGAGTCGTAGTCTAGCATGTCGGTTAGATCGTCGACAGTGGCTACTAAGTGGGTGGTGGGTGGGCTTTGAATTTCTTCATCGTCTGCATCCCAACCGTCCTGACCGCAGTCCGGCCAGGGCTCTCCTGATAGCGAGAGATACTTTAGCGAACTCAAGATGTCGCCGAGAGGTGAGTGTTGAAAGATGTCCGCAGCGGTGAATTCCATGACCGGCACCCAATCGGATTCGATTGGGGGGCGCGGGAGGTTCGGAGTCCGGCAAGGAGTCCGGCACCTCGGAGTCACGAGTTTTATGAGGGACAAGGTCAGTGTTCGGCTCTATCGTCGTAAAGGTTGCGGCCCCCGAGGCGGTGTCTAGCCATCCGTCCTCGATCTGCGCAGCTGGCTCCGAATTGAAGATCGGAGCGGGCTCGAGTGCGGCCTCCAGGGTACTGTCCGGCTGCAGAGCTAAATCATGCCCGTCGTGATAGTGTGGCGCGCTTGGCTGTGGCTCGAACCCATCGAAGATCAAGTCCCCGCGGATGTCAGCCGTGAAGTTCAAACTTCCAAATCTGACCTGACGGCCAGGGGCGTAGCTTTCGATCTGCTCCAGATGGCCAAGCGAGTTGGCCCGCAGTGCAAAGCCGCCGAATACGAAGATCTGTCTGGGGAGGAAGGTCTCACCCTGGACTACGTCATTGTTGATGATCGAAGAAGCCATCGAGCATATCGGTGACGACACAGAGGAACTCTCAATGAAAGCACCAATGTCGGTGTTAAAACCGGCGGATCTCGGGTAGGGGGTCCCGAACTGTGCGTCTAGGCGGATGGTAACAGGAGACAAGGGACATGATGTTTTACCCAGGTTCGGGCCCTCTTGATGGAGGTAAAACCCTACGTCCTGCTTGATTAATATTGATGATGTGTGTTACAAGAGTAGATCTACCACGAGATCAAGGAGGCTAAACCCTAGAAGCTAGCCTATGGTATGATTGTTGTTCGTCCTACGGACTAAAGCCATCCGGTTTATATAGACACTGGAGAGGGCTAGGGTTACACAGAGTCGGTTACAATGGTAGCAGATCTACATATCCGTATCGCCAAGCTTGCCTTCCACGCCAAGGAAAGTCCCATCCGGACACGGGACGAAGTCTTCAATCTTCTATCTTCATAGTCTTGGAGTCCGGCCGATAGTTCGGCTATCCGGACACCCCCTAGTCCAGGACTCCCTCAGTACCTGTCAAGGAGGGTGGCATGGGCGGAGCTTTTACCATAAGCTCCACCATTGACAACAAATAGGAAAGCACGCTCGTTGCATTCCTGCGTGTGAATGTCGATGTGTTTGTGTGGCAAGCATCTGACATCCCCGGTGTTCCTAGGGAGGTGATTAAGCACCACCTTTTTATCTGTCCTCATGCGCGGCGTGCCAAGCAGAAGTTCAGGAAGCAAGCTTTGGAGCGGCAAGAGTTCATCATTGAAGAGATCAGGAAGTTGGAAGCGGCAGGCTTGGTCAGAGGATTGCTCCACCCAACATGGTTGGCCAATCCAGTGGTGGTGCGCAAGGCAAATGGGAAATGGAGGCTGTGTATTGGCTATACAGATATCAATAAAGCCTGTCCAAAGGATCCTTTCCCTTTGCCGCGCATTGACCAGATAGTGAACTCCACTGCCGAGTGTGACCTGCTGTCGTTCCACGACGCCTACTCAGGATACCACCAAATCTTCATGACAAAGGAAGATGAAGAGAAGACCGCGTTCATCACCCCATGTGGTACGTACTGTTTTGTACGAATGCCTTTTGGGTTGAAAAGCGCTGGTTCGACATTTGCCCGAGTGGTCCAAATTGGTTTTGAGCCCCAGCTACATAGAAATATGGAAGTGTATATGGATGATATAGTGGTCGAAACTAAGGACAGAGCAACGCCCGACATGACCTTCCATCGGGGGAGGGGCCACCGGCAGAGATGGAGCTGGTGCACCGCCCCGTCCTCCTCTTCCCCGAGCGCCGTGGCGACCTTAGCCTCGCCCCCTCCCTCCCCTCTCACAACGGGATCTGCTACCTTGAACTCCGGAGGAGGAGGGACACGCTATCGAGCAGAAGCCCTCTTCGCCGCCATTGGAGCGCCAGCATGCCCTCTAACCATGGCAAGCAAAGGAAGGTTACCGAGGAGGAAGAAGGAGAACGAGGTGCGTGTGGAAAGACACCAGCCCTTCCCTTTTTTATAGAAGGGCAGGGCCGGGGCCTGGCCTCTCACCCTAAGGGCAGCCGCCCCGCTCGACCAATACGGCCTGCAGAGGCACAGGGAATCAGGACCGACCCGCTGCTCCAACCAGCGACGCCCGATTTCCCGTCTCGGCGTTAATGCCCGTGCCCTCCGCATCCACCACCTACCCTTCCTAAGGCATGAAGGACATGTGGCGGGTGATCTAGAAGCATAAATACAAGTGCGACGGTCATTTTCCACCCCGTGATCGTGGGGTGCAAGCGCCATGCAAGCCACGACCCGAGCCTTCTTCGTAAATGAGCAGCGCCCCTGCGGATTCCTCTTTTTATGGGGAAGGCGCGGGCTGCCTCTTTACTGTTTGAGGTGAGGCATCGTAGGCGTGCTACGATCATTCCACGCATGAACCCCACGTCACGCACTCAATGCAGACCGTGGGGAAGCGCAACTGACGAGAAGTTTGAGGTGGTTAATCCCTGCCACGTGGGCCCGCGCACAGTTTTGGGCCTGGCCCAACAACACTTCACACTCATGTGTGGCTCAGACCCATGGGCTCCTATCGGTGTACATAAGTCCTGGCCCCTTCTGTACCCCTTACTTGTGCACGGACAGTCACAGCCACACCTACGGCAAGGCTTGACAGGGCAGTAGAAGTCAAGATACAAGACTACCAAGGCAGCATTCAAGGCAGTAAACAAAGAGCAGAAGACAAGCTAGACCTCCCCTGGCAACACCCTTGCTGGGGCGGCTTGCGTAGCCACGACAAGATCCTTGCCAAGACAGCTTGCGAAGCACCAGCAAGGCCACCACCCATGAGGCTGAAAGCTCTGACGCCATTGACAACGTCAGAACCAAGACTCAGGGGCACATGCGTAGTAGCATGCAGATCTGTGTGAAGACTGGTGGCATGCAGGTCATCATGAAGACCAGAAGACGAAGACCCCTACCAAGGCCCTTGTCGGGGACGACTGCGAGGCCCCAGCAAGACCCTTGTCAGGGACAATTGAGGGGCCACAGTTAGGCTCACACCCGACAAGGTTTCTCCACCTCACAGACGTTGTAGCGTGGTGACCAGCCTGCCAACTAAGCAAGCACATGCGTGGTGGCATGCAGATCTTCATGAAGATCCTGCCACCACGCTAGCGCAGCAGCTAGCCAGTCAACTTGGCGCTGTGTGGCTCGTCTGCCTGGATACATGTCGAGTCAGGGTGAGGCGGCGACAAACAGGACGGGCTCTATTACCGTCCCCGATAAAGTTGGATGGCATGTAAGCAGCGCATTTAATGCGTTTGGCCTAAAATGTCAGTGATAAGCATGTACACTGTAGCTACTTTACACCTCCTGTGTGCCACTGTGGCAACCCCTTTGTACGTATAAAAGGAGGCTCGAGGCGTACTGGAGAAGGATTCAGACTTTTGGACCAGCACGCATAGCAGCTAGATAAGGTTCAAGAACACCAAATATACACTCAAAGTAGGACTAGGGTTTTACGCTGCTCAGCACCCCGAACCTGGGTAAAAATCCCTCATGCTGATCACCAGACCTGCTCTTTGTGCATTCCTGCTCCCCGCCAACTGTAGAAGGGATCCTCGTGATCCCATAGGTGTCGTTTCCCCGACACCCCAAAACCAATCCAAAGTTGGGTGTCCGGTGCAACATTGTCCGGTGGCGCGTAGGGGTCCTCGTCGCTGGTCTTCGAGTGAGCGTCCTTAGGGGGGCGGCGACTCCTCGACGGCGCGTGGGCAGACCCGCGGCGCAATGGCAGAGATTTGAGAGAGAGAGAGAGAGAGAGCAAGGGGAGGATGTAGATGAGAATGCAGGCTGGATGACGTGAGCAAGGTAGTATTTATTGGTGGCCGGAATCTAGATCGACGGGAACAGTACACACGCCGGTCGCCGGAATTTACGAGTACTATAGTTTGAATTACACACGATTCCCGCAGCAAAATCCATGTGTGAACATAATAGCTGACGGTTCCCAATGCAGAACCGTGTTTGATTAATAACGCCCGCCACTCACCTTCCAAACCTCGAGGCGCGAAATAGAGTGCCAACCGTGTGGGGGTCGGCTGTCTTGCAAGATTTTACATTTTCTTTTTTGAACACCAGATATTTACATCGTCTGATGATTTTTTACCTCGCACATAAGTACACAAATATGATTTTTCAAACCGTTATGGTTAGCCGTTGCATGTAGATGTAGTTCAAATTTGAATTACGGTCATTAAATGGCTAGAAAATCACTTAAATGTCTTTAAAATGTCAAACGGCCCCTGAAATTTTCCAAATTTTCACATGATAGTTGTATTAGTGCACGTTACACGTAGAAAAACATTGAAGACTGAAGAGGAAGCTATCTCCCGTTCGTCATCAAACATGCATTGTTCCCTCTCGGAACACGAGCCTTCTAGTGAGTTGCTCCGGTTTGTGAGGGGTGTGTGTCCAAACTTTTGTCAAACAGGCCAATTTTTATCACCACATCATCTTGGTGGCATGACATTACATCAAGCAAGGTTTCATGTTTTTCTTATCTTTTTTAACTTTTTAGAATTAAAATGCCATGGCACTCCATGCATGTGTCCATGCCGTGAGACCAATATGTTTGAAAATTCCTTCTAATGTACTGCACATGGAATTAACTTGCACATAAGTACGCAAATATGATTTTTCAAACCATTATGGTTTGTCGTTGCATGTACATGTAGTTCTAATTTGAATTACGGTTATTAAATGGCTAGAAGATCACTTAAATGTCTTCGAAAGGTCAAATGACCCCTGAAATTTTCCAAATTTTCACATGACAGTTGTACTAGTGCATGTTACACGTAGAAAAACTCGAAGGCCATAAGCGGAAGCTATCTCTTGTTTGTCATCAAACATGCATTTTCCCTCTCGGAACCACGAGCCTTCTTATGAGTTGCTCCGGTTTGTGAGGGGTGTGTGTCCAAACTTTCGTCAAACAGGCCAATTTTTTTTACCATATCAACTTGGTGGCATGACATTACATCAAGCAAGGTTTCATGTTTTTCTGATTATTTTTTAATTTTTTGGAATTAAAATTCCATGGCACTCCATGCATGTGTCCATGCTGTGAGACCACTATGTTTGAAAATTCCTTCTAATTTACTGCACATGGAATTAACTCGCACACAAGTACACAAATATGATTTTCAAACCGTTATGGTTAGCCGTTGCATGTAGATGTAATTCAAATATGAATTACGATCATTGAATGGCTAGAAAATCACTTAAATGTCTTCAAAAGGTCAAATGACCCCTGAAATTTTCCAAATTTTCACATGATAGTTGTATTAGCGCACGTTACACATAGAAAAATTTTGAAGGCCGTAAGAGGAAGCTATCTCCCGTTCGTCATCAAACATGCATTGTTCCCTCTCGGAACCATGAGCCTTCTAGTGAGTTGCTCCGGTTTGTGAGGGGTGTGTATGTCCAAACTTTCGTCAAACAGGCCAATTTTTTTACCACATCATCTTGGTGGCATGACATTACATCAAGCAAGGTTTCATGTTTTTCTGATCATATTTTAATTTTATGGAATTAAAATGCCATGGCACTCCATGAACGTGTCCATGCCGTGAGACCAATATGTTTAAAACTTCCTTCTAATTTATTGCACTTGGAATTAACTCGCACACAAGTACACAAATATGATTTTTCGAACTGTTATAGTTAGCCGTTGCATGTAGATGTAGTTCAAATTTGAATTACGGTCATTAAATGGATAGAAAATCACTTAAATGTCTTCAAAAGGTCAAATGACCCCTGAAATTTTCCAAATTTTCACTTTACAGTTGTATTAGTGCACCTTACACGCACAAAAAATTTGAAGGCCGTAAGAGGAAGCTATCTCCCATTCGTCATCAAACATGCATTGTTCCCTCTCGGAACCATGAGCCCTCTAGTGAGTTGCTCCGGTTTGTGAGAGGTGTGTGCCAAAACTTTCGTCAAACATGCCAATTTCTTTACCATATCATCTTGGTGGCATGACATTACATCAAGCAAGGTTTCATGTTTTTCTGATCATTTTTTAATTTTTTGGAATTAAAATGCCGTGGAACTCCATGCATGTGTCCATGCCGTGAGACCATTATGTTTGAAAATTGCTTCTAATTTACTGCACATGGGATTAACTCGCACACAAGTACACAAATATGATTTTTCACACCGTTATGGTTAGCCGTTGCTTGTACATGTAGTTCTAATTTGAATTACGGACATTAAATGACTAGAAAATCAATTAAATGTCTTCAAAAGGTCAAATGACCCCTGAAATTTTCCAAATTTTCACATGAAAGTTGCATTAGTGCATGTTACATGTTGAAAAAAATTGAAGGCCGTAAGAGGAAGCTATCTCCTGTTCATCATCAAACATGCATTTTTCCCTCTCGGAACCATGAGCCTTCTAGTGAGTTTCTCCGGTTTGTGCGGGGTGTCTGTCCAAACATTCGTCAAACAGGACAATTTTTTACCACATCATTTTGGTGGCATGACATTACATCAAGCAAGGTTTCATGTTTTTCTGATCATTTTTTAATTTTTTTTGGAATTAGAATGCCATGGCACTCCATGCATGTGTCCATGCCGTGAGACCAATATGTTTGAAAATTCATTTTAATTTTTTGCACATGGAATTAACTCGCACACAAGTACATAAATATGATTTTTCAAACCGTTATGATTAGCCATTGCATGTACATGTAGTTCTAATTTGAATTACGGTCATTAAATGGCTAGAAAATCACTTAAATGTCTTCAAAAGGTCTACTGACCCCTGAAATTTTCCAAATTTTCACATGACAGTTGTATTAGTGCATGTTACACGTAGAAAAAATTTGAAGGTCGTAAGAGGAAGCTATCTCCCATTTGTCATCAAACATGCATTGTTCCCTCTCGGAACCACAAGCCTTCTAGTGAGTTGCTCCGGTTTGTGAGGGGTGTGTGTCCAAACTTTCGTCAAACATGCAAAAAAATTTACCACATCATCTTGGTGGCATGACATTACAACAACCAAGGTTTCATGTGTTTCTGATCTTTTTTTAAAAAAATTTGGAATTTAAATGACATGGCACTCCATGCTTAATTGTGTCATAGTCGTTAGACCAGTGTGTTTGAAAATTCCTTCCAATTTACTACACATGGAATTAAATCGCTCACAAGTACATATATGACTTTTCAAACCGTTATAGTTAGTTGTTGCATGTACATGTAGTTCAAATTTTAATTACGGTCATTAAATGGCTAGAAAATCACTTAAATGTCTTAAACGGTCAAATGACCCCTGAAATTTTCCAAAATTTGACATGACAGTTGTATTAGTACTACAAATTTCTCGTACATTTAGAACAACATTCTTTGCCACTTTACTCCAAATTCGCCTTTCATAGCTAATAAAAAGTATCTACAACATCACACACAATTTTTTTTGTAGGAATCGTTTGCGATGAAATTTTTTGGTTCTATTTAAGTCTTCCTCCTTAAGCTTCGCTGGCTCGTCTACTCCAGTGCCAGCAACCCCCGAATCCACAAATCCCGATTCCCATTCCCTCACCCCCTTCTTGCAAACATGACGCCGTGGAAACGCTTCGTGAAGGCTCGTACGATGGATGCATCCCCCCTGAGCGCCGCCGCCTGCACCGAGAGCGCAGCCGCCTACGCCAAGAGTGATGCCGCATCTGCATTGAGCGTGGCCGCTTCCACCGAGAGGGCATCTGCGGCAGCCGACAGGGCAGCTGCAGCAGCCGAGACGGCTGCAGCTGCTGCTGCGATGGTGGCTGCAAACCCCGAGAGCGCTCGAGATGCTGTCCATGCCGCCGATGTCGCCCTGGCTCGGGTCAAGGCCATCCACGCTAAGATATTCTAGGCCACCTCGGAATCCAGCATGCAACCCATGTCCGAAAAGGCTGCGACGGCCATGGAGCACCAGCTTCCTCATGAGTTCGCCGAGCGGGAGCTGGATATGTAGGAGGTGGTGAAGATCAAGGAGCACCGGGAGGAGAAGTTGCGCATGGCCCATGTCGAGGTAGAGAAGAGTCTGTCCATTGAGTAATCGGTGGTCGAGTACCAACACGAGCTCTGGCGCAGCCACTACTACAAGTACTACAACCTTGAGGGCGCCGCCGAGTGTTGGGGAACGTAGTAATTTCAAAAAAAATCCTACGTACACGCAAGATCATGGTGATGGCATAGCAAAGAGAGGGGAGAGTGTTGTCCACGTACCCTCGTAGACCATAAGCGAAAGCGTTATGACAACGCGGTTGATGTAGTCGTACATCTTCACGATCCGACCGATCCAAGTACCGAACGTATGGCACCTCCGAGTTTAGCACATGTTCAGCTCGATGACGATCCCCGAACTCCGATCCAGCAAAGTGTCGGGGATGAGTTCCGTCAGCACGACGGCGTGGTGACGATGATGATGATGCTCTACCGGCGTAGGGTTTCGCCTAAACTCCGCGACGATATGACCGAGGTGGAATATGGTGGAGGGGGGCACCGCACACGGCTAAGGAACGATCCGTAGATCAACTTGTGTGTTCTAGGGTGCCCCCCTGCCCCCGTATATAAAGGAGCCAAGGGGGAGGGGCGGCCGGCCAAGGAGGGCGCGCCAAGGGGGAGTCCTACTCCCACCGGGAGTAGGACTCCCTTCTTTCCTAGTTGGAGTAGGAGAAGGGGGAAGGAGGAGGAAGAGGGGAAGGAAGGGGGGGCACCGCCCCCCTCTCCTTGTCCTATTCGAACTAGGGAGGGGAGGGGGCGCAGCCCACCTCTTGCCTCCTCTCCTCTTCTCCCTTGGGGCCCATGAAGGCCCAATAACCCCCGGGAGGGTTCTGGTAACCCCTCGGCACTCCGGTAAAATGCCGATTTCACCCGGAACACTTCCGATGTCCAAACATAGGCTTCCAATATATCAATCTTTATGTCTCGACCATTTCGAGACTCTCGTCATGTCCGTGATCACATCCGGGACTCCGCAAACTTTGGTACATCAAAACTTATAAACTCATAATGAAACTGTCATTGTAACGTTAAGTGTGCGGACCCTACGGGTTCGAGAACTATGTAGACATGACCTAGAACTATTCTCGGTTAATAACCAATAGCGGAACCTGGATGCCCATATTGGCTCCTACATATTCTACAAAGATCTTTATCGGTCAAATCGCATAACAACATACGTTGTTCCCTTTGTCATCGGTATGTTACTTGCCCGAGATTCGACCGTCGGTATCCAATACCTATTTCAATCTCGTTACCGGCAAGTCTCTTTAGTCGTTACGTAATGCATCATTCTGTAACTAACTCATTAGCTACATTGCTTGCAAGGCTTGTAGTGATGTGCATTACCGAGAGGGCCCAGAGATACCTCTCCGACAATCGGAGTGACAAAACCTAATCTTGAAATACGCCAACCCAACATGTACCTTCGGAGACACCTGTAGTACTCCTTTATAATCACCCAGTTACGTTGTGACGTTTGGTAGCACCCAAAGTGTTCCTCCGGTAAACGGGAGTTGCATAATCTCATAGTTACAGGAACATGTATAAGTCATGAAGAAAGCAATAGCAATATACTAAACGATCAAGTGCTAGGCTAACGGAATGGGTCATGTCAATCACATCATTCTCCTAATGATGTGATCCCATTAATCAAATGACAACACATGTCTATGGTTAGGAAACATAACCATCTTCGATTAATGAGCTAGTCAAGTAGAGGCATACTAGTGACGTTATGTTTGTCTATGTATTCACACATGTATCATGTTTCCGGTTAATACAATTCTAGCATGAATAATAAACATTTATCATGATATGAGGAAATAAATAATAACTTTATTATTGCCTCTAGGGCATATTTCCTTCAATCTCCCACTTGCACTAGAGTCAATAATCTAGATTACATAGTAATGATTCTAACACCCATGGAGTCTTGGTGCTGATCATGTTTTGCTCGTGAGAGAGGCTTAGTCAATGGGTCTGCAACATTCAGATCCGTATGTATCTTGCAAATCTCTATGTCTCCCACTTGGACTTGGTCCCGGATGGAATTGAAGCGTCTCTTGATGTGCTTGGTCCTCTTGTGAAATCTGGATTCCTTTGCCAAGGCAATTGCACCAGTATTGTCACAGAAGATCTTCATTGGTCCCGATGCACTAGGTATGACACCTAGATCGGAAATGAACTCCTTCATCCAGACTCCTTCATTTGCTGCTTCCGAAGCAGCTATGTACTCCGCTTCACATGTAGATCCTGCCATGACACTTTGTTTAGAACTGCACCAACTTACAGCTCCACCGTTTAATAAAAACACGTATCCGGTTTGCGATTTAGAATCGTCCGGATCAGTGTCAAAGCTTGCATCGACGTAACCATTTACGACTAGCTCTTTGTCACCTCCATATACGAGAAACATATCCTTAGTCCTTTTCAGGTATTTCAGGATGTGACCTCTGTCCAGTGATCCACTCCTGGATTACTTTGGTACCTTCCTGCCAAGCTTATTGCTAAGCACACGTCAGGTCTGGTACACAGAATTGCATACATGATAGAGCCTATGGCTGAAGCATAGGGAACATCTTTCATTTTCTCTCTATCTTCTGCTGTGGTCGGGCATTGAGTCTGACTCAATTTCACACCTTGTAGCATGGGCAAGAACCCTTTCTTTGCCTGATCCATTTTGAACTTTTTCAAAACTTTATCAAGGTATGTGCTTTGTGAAAGTCCAATTAAGTGTCTTGATCTATCTCTATAAATCTTGATGCCCAATATATAAGTAGCTTCACCGAGGTCTTTCATAGAAAAACTTTTATTCAAGTATCCCTTTATGCCATCCAGAAATTCTATATCATTTCCAATTAATAATATGTCATCTACATATAATATCAGAAATGCTACAGAGCTCCCACTCACTTTCTTGTAAATACAGGCTTCTCCAAAAGTCTGTATAAAACCATATGCTTTGATCACACTATCAAAGCGTTTATTCCAACTCTGAGATGCTTGCACCAGTCCATAAATGGATCGCTGGAGCTTGCACACTTTGTTAGCACCTTTTGGATCAACAAAACCTTCTGGTTGCATCATATACAACTCTTCTTCTAGAAATCCATTCAAGAATGCAGTTTTGACATCCATTTGCCAAATTTCATAATCATAAAATGCAGCAATTGCTAACATGATTCGGACAGACTTAAGCATCGCTACGGGTGAGAAAGTCCCATCATAGTCAACCCCTTGAACTTGTCGAAAACCTTTCGCAACAAGTCGAGCTTTATAGACAGTTACATTACCATCAGCGTCAGTCTTCTTCTTAAAGATCCATTTATTCTCAATGGCTTGCCGATCATCGGGCAAGTCAACCAAAGTCCATACTTTGTTCTCATACATGGATCCCATCTCAGATTTCATGGCCTCTAGCCATTTTGCGGAATCTGGGCTCATCATCGCTTCCTCATAGTTCGTAGGTTCATCATGGTCAAGTAACATGACTTCCAGAATAGGATTACCGTACCACTCTGGTGCGGATCTTACTCTGGTAGACGTACGAGGTTCAGTAGAAACTTGATCTGAAGTTTCATGATCAATATCATTATCTTCCTCACTAATTGGTGTAGTTGTCACAGGAACCGGTTCTTGTGATGAACTACTTTCCAATAAGGGAGCAGGTACAGTTACCTCATCAAGTTCTACTTTCCTCCCACTCACTTCTTTCGAGAGAAACTCCTTCTCTAGAAAGGATCCAAATTTAGCAACGAAAATCTTGCCCTCAGATCTATGAAAGAAGGTGTACCCAACAGTCTCTTTTGGGTATCCTATGAAGACGCATTTCTCCGATTTGGGTTCGAGCTTATCTGGTTGAAGTTTCTTCACATAAGCATCGCAGCCCCAAACTTTAAGAAACGACAACTTTGGTTTCTTGCCAAACCACAGTTCATGAGGCGTCGTCTCAACGGATTTTGATGGTGCCCTATTTAACATGAATGTGGCCGTCTCTAAAGCATAACCCCAAAACGATAGCGGTAAATCAGTAAGAGACATCATAGATCGCACCATATCTAGTAATGTACGATTACGACGTTCGGACACACCATTTCGTTGTGGTGTTTCGGGTGGCGTGAGTTGCGAAACTATTCCGCATTGTTTCAAGTGTAGACCAAACTCGTAACTCAAATATTCTCCTCCACGATCAGATCGTAGAAATTTTATTTTCTTGTTATGATGATTTTCCACTTCACTCTGAAATTCTTTGAATTTTTCAAATGTTTCAGACTTGTGTTTCATTAAGTAGATATACCCATATCTGCTCAAATCATCTGTGAAGGTGAGAAAATAACGATACCCGCCACGAGCCTCAACATTCATTGGACCACAAACATCAGTATGTATGATTTTCAACAAATCAGTTGCTTGCTCCATAGTTCCGGAGAACGGTGTTTTAATCATCTTGCCCATGAGGCACGGTTCGCAAGTACCAAGTGATTCATAATCAAGTGATTCCAAAAGCCCATCAGTATGGAGTTTCTTCATGCGCTTTACACCGATATGACCTAAACGGCAGTGCCACAAATAAGTTGCACTATCATTATCAACTCTGCATCTTTTGGTTTCAACACTATGAATATGTGTATCACTACTATCGAGATTCAATAAAAATAGACCACTCTTCAAGGGTGCATGACCATAAAAGATATTACTCATGTAAATAGAACAACCATTATTCTCTGACTTAAATGAATAACCGTCTCGCATCAAACAAGATCCAGATATAATGTTCATGCTCAACGCTGGCATCAAATAACAATTATTTAGGTCTAAAACTAATCCCAATGGTAGATGTAGAGGTAGCGTGCCGACCGCGATCACATCGACTTTGGAACCATTTCCCACGCGCATCGTCACCTCGTCCTTAGCCAATCTTCGCTTAATCTGTAGTCCCTGTTTCGAGTTGCAAATATTAGCAACAGAACCAGTATCAAATACCCAGGTGCTACTGCGAGCATTAGTAAGGTACACATCAATAACATGTATATCACATATACCTTTGTTCACTTTGCCATCCTTCTTATCCGCCAAATACTTGGGGCAGTTCCGCTTCCAGTGTCCAGTCTGCTTGCAGTAGAAGCACTCAATTTCAGGCTTAGGTCCAGACTTGGGTTTCTTCTCTTGAGCAGCAACTTGTTTGCTATTCTTCTTGAAGTTCCCCTTCTTCTTCCCTTTGCCCTTTTTCTTGAAACTGGTGGTCTTGTTAACCATCAACACTTGATGCTCCTTCTTGATTTCTACCTCCGCGGCTTTTAGCATTGCGAAGAGCTCGGGAATAGTCTTGTCCATCCCTTGCATAGTATAGTTCATCACGAAGCTCTTGTAGCTTGGTGGCAGTGATTGAAGAATTATGTCAATGACACTATCATCAGGAAGATTAACTCCCAGTTGAATCAAGTGATTATTACCCAGACATTTTGAGTATGTGTTCACTGACAGAACTATTCTCCTCCATCTTGCAGCTATAGAACTTATTGGAGACTTCATATCTCTCAATCCGGGCATTTGCTTGAAATATTAACTTCAACTCCTGGAACATCTCATATGCTCCATGACGTTCAAAACATTGTTGAAGACCCGGTTCTAAGCCGTAAAGCATGGCACACTGAACTATCGAGTAGTCATCAGCTTTGCTCTGCCAGACGTTCTTAATGTCGTCAGTTGCATCAGTAGCAGGCCTGGCACCCAGCGGTGCTTCCAGGACGTAATTCTTCTGTGCAGCAATGAGGATAATCCTCAGGTTACGAACACAGTCCGTGTAATTCCTGCCATCATCTTTCAACTTTGCTTTCTCAAGGAACGCATTAAAATTCAACGGAACAACAACACGAGCCATCTATCTACAACAAACATAGACAAGCAAAATACTATCAGGTACTAAGTTCATGATAAATTTAAGTTCAATTAATCATATTACTTAAGAACTCCCACTTAGATAGACATCCCGCTAATCCTCTAAGTGATTACGTGATCCATATCAACTACACCATGTCCGGTCGTCACGTGAGATGGAGTAGTTTCAACGGTGAACATCAATATGTTGATCATATCTACTATATGATTCACGCTCGACCTTTCGGTCTCCGTGTTCCAAGGCCATATCTGTTATATGCTAGGCTCGTCAAGTTTAACCTGAGTATTCCGCGTGTGCAACTATTTTGCACCCGTTGTATTTGAACGTAGAGCCTATCACACCCGATCATCACGTGGTGTCTCAGCACGAAGAACTTTCGCAACGGTGCATACTCAGGGAGAACACTTCTTGATAATTTTAGTGAGAGATCATCTTAAAATGCTACCGTCAATCAAAGCAAGATAAGATGCATAAAGGATAAACATCACATGCAATCAATATAAGTGATATGATATGGCCACCATCATCTTGTGCTTGTGATCTCCAACTCCGAAGCACCGTCGTGATCACCATCGTCACCGGCGCAACACCTTGATCTCCATCGTAGCATCGTTGTCGTTACTCCATCTATTGCTTCTACAACTATCGCTACCGCTTAGTGATAAAGTAAAGCAATTACAGGGCATTTGCATTTCATACAATAAAGCGACAACCATATGGCTCCTGCCAGTTGCCGATAACTTCGGTTACAAAACATGATCATCTCATACAATAAAATATAGCATCACATCTTGACCATATCACATCACAACATGCCCTGCAAAAACAAGTTAGACGTCCTCTACTTTTTTGTTGCAAATTTTACGTGGCTGCTACGGGCTTAGCAAGAACCGTTCTTACCTACGCATCAAAACCACAACTATAGTTCGTCAAGTTAGTGCTGTTTTAACCTTCGCAAGAACCGGGCGTAGCCACACTCGATTCAGCTAAAGTGAGAGAGACAGACACCCGCCAACCACCTTTAAGCACGAGTGCTCGTAACGGTGAAACCAGTCTCGCATAAGCGTGCGCGTAATGTCGGTCCGGGCCACTTCATCTCACAATACCGCCGAACCAAAGTATGACATGCTAGTAAGTAGTATGACTTGTATCGCCCACAACTCACTTGTGTTCTACTTGTGCATATGACATCTACGCATAAAACCAAGCTCGGATGCGATTGTTGGGGAACGTAGTAATTTCAAAAAATTTCCTACGTACACGCAAGATCATGGTGATGGCATAGCAACGAGAGGGGAGAGTGTTGTCCATGTACCCTCGTAGACCGTAAGCGGAAGCGTTATGACAATGCGGTTGATGTAGTCGTACGTCTTCACGATCCGACCGATCCAAGTACCGAACGTACGACACCTCCGAGTTCAGCACACGTTCAGCTCGATGATGATCCCCGAACTCCGATCCAGCAAAGTGTCGGGGATGAGTTCCGTCAGCATGACGGCGTGGTGACGATGATGATGATGCTCTACCGGCGCAGGGCTTCGCCTAAACTCCGTGACGATATGACCGAGGTGGAATATGGTGGAGGGGGGCACCGCACACGGCTAAGGAACGATACGTAGATCAACTTGTGTGTTCTAGGGTGCCCCCTGCCCCCGTATATAAATGAGCCAAGGGGGAGGGGGCGGCCGGCCAAGGAGGGCGCGCCAAGGGGGAGTCCTACTCCCACCGGGAGTAGGACTCCCTTCTTTCCTAGTTGGAGTAGGAGAAGGGGGAAGGAGGAGGAAGAGGGGAAGGAAGGGGGGGCGCCGCCCCCCTCTCCTTGTCCTATTCGGACTAGGGAGGGGAGGGGGCGCAGACCACCTCTTGCCTCCTCTCCTCTTCTCCCTTAGGGCCCATGAAGGCCCAATAACCCCCGGGAGGGTTCCGGTAACCCCCCGGTACTCCGGTAAAATGCCGATTTCACCCGGAACACTTCCGATGTCCAAACATAGGCTTCCAATATATCAATCTTTATGTCTCGACCATTTCGAGACTCCTCGTCATGTCCGTGATCACATCCGGGACTCCGAATAAACTTTGGTACATCAAAACTTATAAACTCATAATGAAACTATCATCGTAACGTTAAGCATGCGGACCCTACGGGTTCGAGAACTATGTAGACATGACCTAGAACTATTCTCGGTCAATAACCAATAGCGGAACCTGGATGCCCATATTGGCTCCTACATATTCTACGAAGATCTTTATCGGTCAAACCGCATAACAACATACGTTGTTCCCTTTGTCATCGGTATGTTACTTGCCCGAGATTCGATCGTCGGTATCCAATACCTAGTTCAATCTCGTTACCGGCAAGTCTCTTTACTCGTTACGTAATCCATCATTCCGTAACTAACTCATTAGCTACATTGCTTGCAAGGCTTGTAGTGATGTGCATTACCGAGAGGGCCCAGAGATACCTCTCCGACAATCGGAGTGACAAAACCTAATCTTGAAATACGCCAACCCAACATGTACCTTCGGAGACACCTGTAGTACTCCTTTATAATCACCCAGTTACGTTGTGACGTTTGGTAGCACCCAAAGTGTTCCTCCGGTAAATAGGAGTTGCATAATCTCATAGTTATAGGAACATGTATAAGTCATGAAGAAAGCAATAGCAATATACTAAACGATCAAGTGCTAGGCTAACGGAATGGGTCATGTCAATCACATCATTCTCCTAATGATGTGATCCCATTAATCAAATGACAACACATGTCTATGGTTAGGAAACATAACCATCTTCGATTAATGAGCTAGTCAAGTAGAGGCATACTAGTGACGTTATGTTTGTCTATGTATTCACACATGTATCATGTTTCCGGTTAATACAATTCTAGCATGAATAATAAACATTTATCATGATATGAGGAAATAAATAATAACTTTATTATTGCCTCTAGGGCATATTTCCTTCACCGAGGACGTAGCCGACTTCAGCAGGGGAGCGCAGAGTCCACCAACGGTGACATGTCGCCAGGAAAAGTCATCGGCGTCTCATCTCACACTGGTGATGCATAGGCCAGAAGGGCGGCTGATTTGTTAAAATTATGCGTACTTAGGCTTTGTATTTAAAGCTGGTCTTTTGTTAGAGCAATGTTTAGGTCAACATGCTTTGTTTAATTACTAAAATTGCTCGATTCAGTAAGTCTGGTCTGTGTGTTGTACGCTCTTTTGTGTGCCCAAATTAGCAAGCAATGTTAAATTATGCAATGACGTGCCCGAGAAATTTCCACCAAAATTTGAATTATCAAACTCATCCCATGCGCGTAAAGCAGAAGAATCGTTTGCGATGCACACTATCGTTCAAAGTGAATGGTGTCTGACGGCACCATGCAAAGTTTCCCTCCACATTTCGAAATTTTTGTCCTACCACTGAAATATCTACCCCCCTTCCGCATCCCCTTTTCTCCCTGACCACAAATAACATTTCCCATGTTCCCCCTTCCTTCGTTCTTTCCTAAGCTATAGCCGCTTCCTCACTAGCTTCCTCGCTCTCGCCGTCTCGCATACTATCGCCGGGATCGCCATGGTCTTCTACAAAGATCTCTCCAGCGGTTCCTCCTCCGACGACGACTCCTTGACCACCTGGGTATGCATCTCTTCTCTCTCTCTCTCGTGCTATGACTTGGAATGAAGGATTTTTACCTGATGGTCGATTTGAGTTTTCTTCCACTTGTAGTTCCCCAGGACCATCAGGTTCAACGAATGGAGCGGGGTGGCTGAAGACCTGTCTGCTCATTCTCACCATCAATCTCCATGCATGAAGCTAGTTGTGTTTGAATCTGTGGACAGTGGGAGGAAGTTTCTGGCATGTGCAGAGAAGGTTAGACCCTCTTTCGTTTTTACAAATCATTTGTTAGATGTGATTCAGACACTGTCACGGTCCCAACCCATTCATACCACACCTTCAACCAAACGCATCCTAAGACAGTGTCACAGTTTATACCTAGTATCTAAAAACGTTGTCATCCCATCAGCGGTGCCATTATAAAATTATTTGGCACTGCTTCAGCAGTTTGTGGAGCCAACTTGTCCACACATCCGAGCAGCCAAGCAGTAATATACTAAATCTTTATGGCACGAAGGAACTCGGCGTCGGAGCAACTAGGAGCTCTGGAGTTTGGGTCCTTAATTTTTTTTCTGCTGCATCGGCATGCCAGTGGAGGGCACCGGTGCGAGATGTAGCAATAGTTGTCTTTACACCAGTTTTGGCATACATAGTGGACGACCATAGTGCTATTAATTCCATCTTACTAAATTTGTGCATGTACACACCTGTTAGTATCAATTTGCTGTCATCCAAACACTGTCGCTATGTTGTTGCGGTTATATTTACCTTCCTCTTAAAATTTTAAATTTGTTATTTGTAGTACATGAGTAAGAACTTGTAGCGTTGTTGTAGTTAATTATAGCTTCTGATGTTTCAGAACTTGGTTGTTGTCTCAGTAGCAATTAATTCATTTGCACGTTGCTCTTTTTGAGAAGATATGTCATAATTAACCTGTTTCTTCAGTTTTTCAAAATAAGTATTGGTGATTTTCTATGTTGCTATAAACCCATTTCCCCTACAATTGTTACTGATCTAGTTTTAAATATTATAGGATGAACGGAAATGTCCTTTCTTGGAGTGGGTTGATCAAGTGTGGCCATAGTCTTTGTGAAGGAAATATGCCCTAGAGGCAATAATGAAGTTATTATTTATTTCCTTATTTCATGATAAATGTTTATTATTCATGCTAGAATTGTATTAACCGGAAACTTAGTACATGTGTGAATACGTAGACAAAACATATTCTCCCTAGTATGCCTATACTTGACTAGCTCATTAATCAAAGATGGTTATACATATTCTCCCTAGTATGTCTCTACTTGACTAGCTCGTTAATCAAAGATGGTTATGTTTCCTAACCATAGACATGTGTTATCATTTGATGAATGGGATCACATATTTAGGAGAATGATGTGATGGACATGACCCATCCGTTAACTTAGCATTAGGGTCGTTACAAGTTTGATTGCTACTGCTTTCTTCATGACTTATACAAGTTCATCAGACTATGAGATTATGCAACTCCCGAATACCGGAGGAACACTTTGTGTGCTACCAAACGTCACAATATAAATGGGTGATTATAAAGGTGCTCTATAGGTGTCTCCGAAGGTGTTTGTTGGGTTGTCATAGATCAAGATTAGGATTTGTCACTCCATGTTTCGGAGAGGTATCTCTAGGCCCTCTTAGTGATACTCATCACTGTAAGCCTTGCAAGCATTGTGACTAATGAGTTAGTTGCGGGATGAAGTATTACAGAACGACTAAAGAGACTTGCCGGTAACGAGATTGAACTAGGTATGATGATACCGACGATCGAATCTCGGGCAAGTAACATACCGATGACAAAGGGAACAACGTATGTTGTTATGCGGTTTGATCGACAAAGATCTTCATAGAATATGTAGGAACCAATATGAGCATATAGGTTCCGCTATTGGTTATTGACCGGAGATGTGTCTCGGTCATGTCTACATAGTTCTCGAACCCGTATGGTCTGCACGCTGAACGTTCGATGACGATTGGTATTATGAGCTTATGTGATTTGATGTACTAAAGGTTGTCCGGAGTCCCGTATGAGATCACGGACATGACAAGGAGTCTCGAAATGGTCGATACATAAAGATTGATATATTGGATGGCTATGTTCGGACACCGAAGTGTTCCGGAGAAGTTTCGGATAAAACCGGAGTACCGGGGGGTTACCGGAACCCCCCGGGGGTTATTGGGCCTCATGGGCCAAGTGGTGGAAGAGAGGAGGCAGGCCAAGGTGGGGCGTGCGCCCCTAGCCCAAACCGAATTGGACTAGGGGGTGATGTGTCTCCAATGTATCTATAATTTATGAAGCATTCACGCTATTTTATTATCTGTTTTGAATGATTACGGGCTTTGTTATACACTTTTATATTATTTATGGGACTAACCTACTAACCGGAGGCCTAGCCCATATTGTTGTTTTATTGCCTGTTTCAGTATTTCGAAGAAAAGGAATATCAAACGGAGTCCAAATGGAATGAAACCTTCGGCAGCGTGATTTTTGGAACCAACGTGATCCGGGAGACTTGGAGTACAAGCCAGGGAAGCTTCGAGGAGGCCAGGAGATAGGAGGGCGCACCCACCCCCCTGGCGTGCCCCCCTATCACGTGGGGCCCTCGTGGCTCCCCCGACCGACTTCTTTCGCCTTTATATTCCCATATACCCTAAAACCATCGAATACGAAGATAGATCGGGAGTTCCGCCGCCGCAAGCCTCTGTAGCCACCAAAAACCTCTTGGGAGCCCGTTCTAGCACCCTGCCGGAGGGGGGATTCCTCACCGGTGGCCATCTTCATCATCCTGGCGCTATCCATGACGAGGAGGGAGTAGTTCACCCTCGGGGCTGAGGGTATGTACCAGTAGCTATGTGTTTGATCTCTCTCTCGTGTTCTTGAGGTGATACGATCTTGATGTATCGCGAGCTTTGCTATTATAGTTGGATCTTATGATGTTTCTCCCCCTCTACTCTCTTGTGATGAATTGAGTTTTCCTCTTGAAGTTATCTTATCGGATTGAGTCTTTAAGGATTTGAGAACACTTGATGTATGTCTTGCCGTGCTTATCTGTGGTGACAATGGGATATCACGTGATCCACTTGATGTATGTTTTGGTGATCAACTTGCGGGTTCCGCCCATGAACCTATGCATAGGGGTTGGCACACGTTTTCGTCTTGACTCTCCGGTAGAAACTTTGGGGCACTCTTTGAAGTACTTTGTGTTGGTTGAATAGATGAATCTGAGATTGTGTGATGCATATCGTATAATCATGCCCATGGATACTTGAGGTGACAATGGAGTATCTAGGTGACATTAGGGTTTTGGTTGATTTGTGTCTTAAGGTGTTATTCTAGTATGAACTCTATGATAGATTGAACGGAAAGAATAGCTTCATGTTATTTTACTACGGACTCTTGAATAGAGAGAACAGAAAGGATAACTTTGAGGTGGTTTCGTACCCTACCATAATCTCTTCGTTTGTTCTCCGCTATTAGTGGCTTTGGAGTGACTCTTTGTTGCATGTTGAGGGATAGTTATATGATCCAGTTATGTTATTATTGTTGAGAGAACTTGCACTAGTGAAAGTATGAACCTTAGGCCTTGTTCCCTAGCATTGCAATACCATTTACGCTCACTTTTATCATTAGTTACCTTGTTGTTTCTTATATTTTTAGATTATAAAAACCTATATCTACCATCCATATTGCACTTGCATCACCATCTCTTCGCCGAACTAGTGCACCTATACAATTTACCATTGTATTGGGTGTGTTGGGGACACAAGAGACTCTTCGTTTGTTATTTTCGAGAGAGACCATCTTCATCGTACGCCTCCCACAGATTGATAAACCTTAGGTCATCCACTTGAGGGAAAATTGCTACTGTCCTACAAACCTCTGCACTTGGAGGCCCAAAAACATTTACAAGAAGAAGGTTGTGTAGTAGACATCAGGGGGCGCCCCCCCTTTCCTTCTCTCCTTCCCCTCCTTCCTTCTTCTCCTAGTTGGACTAGGAAAGGGGGAACCTACTCCTACATGGAGTAGTATCCCCCCCTTAGGGCACACCCCTTGAGGACAGCCGGCCCCCTCCTCTCCTCCTTTATATACGGGGGAAGGGGCACCCCATAGATACACAAGTTGATCAAGTTGATCTTTTAGCCGTATGCGTTGCCCCCCTCCACAGATTTCCACCTCGGTCATATCGTTGTAGTGCTTAGGCGAAGCCCTGCGCCAGTAACTTCATCATCATCGTCACCACACCGTCGTGCTGACGAAACTATCCCTCAGCCTCAGCTGGATCTAGAGTTCGAGGGACATCACCCAGCTGAACGTGTGCAGATCACAGAGGTGTCGTGCATTCGGTACTTGATCGGTTGGATCGCGAAGACGTTCGACTACATCAACTACGTTGCTTAACGCTTCCGCTTTTTTCGGTTTACGAGGGTATGTGGAAACACTCTCCCCCTCGTTGCTATGCATCACCTAGATAGATCTTGCGTGATCGTAGGAATTTTTTTGAAATTACCGCATTCCCCAGTACATTGAGGGGCAACTAATTGTGGTTCTGGTCGAGGTGAAGATACCCTGAACAAACCCCTCAAACGATTGTTCTCCATAGTAACAAGTGACAATAAATTTCAGCACGTGGCAATAAATTTTCCTTACCGATTTCCACTTAGCAAGAGCGCTTCACTCCCCGGCAACGGCGCCAGAAAAGAGCCTTGATGACCCACAAGTATAGGGGATCAATCGAATTCCTTTCGATAAGTAAGAGTGTCGAACCCAACGAGGAGCAGAAGGAAATGACAAGTGGTTTTCAGCAAGGTATTCTTTGCAAGCACTGAAATTATAAGTAACGAGTAGTTTGATAGAAAGATAATTTGTAACGAAGTAATGGTAATGACAAATAATATGCAACAAGGTAGTCCAATACTTATGTGGCAAAGGACATGCCAAAACGGTCTCTTATGATAAGCAAAGTGTTCTTGAGGGTACACAAGAATTTCATCTAGTCACTTTCATCATGTTGGTTTGATTTCTGTTCGCTACGTTGATAATTTGATATGTGGGTGGACCGGTGCTTAGGTGCTGTTCTTACTTGAACAAACATCCTACTTATGATTAATCCCCCCACAAGCATCCGCAACTATGAGATAAGTATTAAGATAAAATCTAACCATAGCATTAAACTTTTGGATCCAAACCAGTCCCTTACGAAGTAGCGCATAAACTAGGGTTTAAGCTTCTGTCACTCTCGCATCCCATCATCTAATAACTACTCCACAATGCATTCCCTTAGGACCTAATAAGGTGAAGTTCGACGTTCACATGACACCACTAAGGGAATCACAACATACATACCATCCAAATATTGAACACATATCAAGTTCACATGATTACTTGCAACAAGATTTCTCCCGTGACCTCAAGAACAAAAGTAACTACTCACAAATAATAATCATGCTCAATATCAGAGGTGTCGGGGATATACCCCGCGGTGTAAACCGGCCGGAAGTTAACCCGGCCGGACTTGGCGGTTTATTAGAGGTCCCGCTGGCACTTGGCGATATTCATCTGGTGACCCGCCCAGACCTGGCAATTTACCAGCAACCCGCCAGGACGTTGTAACTCACTGGTGACCCGGCGGACGGGTCAGAGGAGCGACAAGACCCGATAGCCCGTCTGACGGTTCATGAAGGCCAGTTCAACTATTGTGGGCCGGTTTAAGAGGAAAGGCATGAGGAATATTTACCTTACAAGGAGTTAAGACCAGGACTTGTATCCGGTTTGCATTAGAGATAGACTAGTCCTAATCCTAATAGGACTCCACATGTAACCTGCCCCTTCAACATATATAAGGAGGGGCAGGGCTCCCCAAAGAGGGACAAGCTAGAAGCAAGAAGAAATAGTCTTAGGGCTAGACACAAAGAGGAGAGCCGGTTTACGGCGACTCCTTTGTGATGATAATGAGATCTAGCCTCAAACAGCATGTAGAGTTTTTACCGGATGATGTTTCCCGGGCCCGAAGCTGTCTAAATCCCTGTCTTATGTTGCGTCTCTCGATTCCGCTCAACCCCTCTCAAGCTACCACATAGATGCGTTGGCCTCGCGACTAAGTCCTGACACTAAGGACATCTGACGTGACAATTCCACGACAGTTGGCGCCCACCGTGGGGCCTGCGCACGATGGTGTTGAGTTCTTGGAGGGATCTTTCTAAGGATGGAGAAGTTCATAATTTTCAGATGAGAAGAGCCGGATCGCATCTATGTGCACCGTCAGACGCAGCCAGGCGATCCGTCGTGGCCGTATCACTTTCCGTTGCATCGCCGCAAAAAGCCAAGTGCAAAGGAGGTTTCATCAATACGGATCAAGATCATCAAAATACTGTTATTTCCTTCTGATTTGCCGAGTCGCCACTGTCGCAAGCGGGAGTTGCCGAGACGATTGCCTGAAGCCGGATCAGAAGAAGGTGCTACGCAGGGTTAGCACGTGAAGATCAGGGAAAAAGTGACTCTCTGCATCCGGGCAGGTCATGGCAGGGACTCTCGGTCAAACCGCTACAGTACCTCTAGTACTTTGTCACGTGAAAGCCAACATCAATTATTTCCTTTTTGGGAAGAGGGCTAATACTACTTGAGTACTAGTACTAGATCAAGACGTGTTCTGTCTTTAATGACTACATCCATCCGAATCGGAAGGAGGCAAGTGCTACTACAGGATCATCCTCATGGTAAGGTAAGGTAAAAAGAAAATCAAAACAACCACGATCCGGAGTGGATGGGGCCGTGGGCGTGGATTCGTTTCACTGCCGCTGCGGCCATTGCAGCACCTCGACCCGCCCAGTTGGCCTTGGCCGTCCACCCGCTGCTTCACCTCTTCGCGGGGCCGCCGCGCCGTTCCAAGCCGTCGATGCGTTTTTTATCGTTGTTGTAACCACGGCCCGCGGACCTGCCTCCACGAGCCGCCGCAGCAACGTTGTTTCGAGTCGCTGCACGTCCGTTGTGGGCTGCCTCTACTTCATCATCCATGGTTTCACCTCGGGCCGTTTTCACTGCTGTGGTGCACCGTTTCCGTCGTTGCCTTGGGCGAGCGATTAACTCGGTGTTTGTAAGACTCCATCTGTCATCCAGACGAACCAGGTGATATCCATCTATTTTTCTTAACATATTGTTTTTATCAAAGAACAATTACTCTGGCCTATATCTTTTTATACAGGACAAGTGCTCACTATAAAAGTGATGCCCTACTGTGGACGGCGCGCGCTAGCTGTTCTACACCAGCATCTGCGTATATTACACTGATAAATCGAAACACAAACCGCCGCCCCGTAGTCCGGTTTACAACACCGCGACCGGACCATCCGTCTGCTCGTCTGGCCGGCTCGGCCGTGATTAATTTTAGCATCACTATGGTGATCATCAACTCCATGGCGGATAATTTCTGGCCTAACACATCAGGTGATATCCATCTAAAATATATTTTATTAGTGCATATTATTTTTGTCAAAGAGCGGTTTATCTTTGCCTTGGTCTGCAATATTGTATGCAGGACAATTATTCATTATAAACGTGGTTTATACCATGGGTACGAAGCACGCGCTGGCAACGTCCTGCCCGGTGTTCATCCGTGCCACATTACACGGTGAATGGACGCGTGCAAGACGCCGCCCTTACGGCCCGGTTTACATCAGCTTGCCAGGACCGTGCCTGCGTTTGACTCGCTCGTCCGAACCGGTTTACAACACCGTGGCCGGTTCATCTGTCCAAGCCACCTCTAATACTGTGGACGTCTCTACCGTCCATTTATTGCGGCCTGGTCTACATCAACATACCAGGACGCACCTGTCTGCATGAGCAAGTCACAGCTTGGGTAGCCCGGTTTTCTTTCAAAATGGAGGCAAATTATCATATACTATCAACCGCCGTCTACACTGGATGGCTCAATGGGCAGGCGCACAAGTCGCCGCCACTACAGTTTCGTTAACTTCAAATCGCCAGTTGGAAGGAATCATTGGCCGAGTTGCTGACACGGCTCATACGGGATCATTTATAACCCGCCGCAGTCATCACAACCTTCTGTGGATTCACATCGTGTTATCAACACCAATGATATACAAGTTATGCCGGTTTATATCACAGCCAAATATGGAGAGTTTCAAGCCAACTCCTCGAGTCACCTTGAGACTCGGGGGCTATGATGACATGACTAAGCAAATCTTGCCAGCAAATTTAAGAACCCCAGGACGATGAAGGGAAAGATAACCCGGTCCCGGAGGCTACTGTTATTTGAAGGCCGTCAGAAAATTTCTGGCTTAGTAAGTATATGACAGTTACAAAATCCCGGCTCAATGAAGAAGTTCTGGATCATCAGAAAGGATTCCGGTTTAAAATCTGGCTCAAGGGAAGTCAGTCTCACTAAAGCTCTCAAGTATCGGGTTTATAATCCGGTTCAAGGGAAATATATTCTCCCACAAAGCTCTCAAGCGCTCAAATCCGGTTTAAAAATGTCCGGTTCAAAAAGGAATTAACTTCTCGCAAGTTCGAGTTGAAAGGCCATCAGAAAATTTCTGGCTGAAAATGAAGGTTCCGGTTTACAATCTGGTTCAAGGGAAAGATGTCTCCCACAAAGCTTTGAAGCTCTCAATATCCGGTTCAAAATCCCGGTTCAAGAAGGATTTATCTCTTGCAAAAAGTTAAAGGGTGCCAAAGAGGACTTGCTACCATGATGCGCGGTCCAAACATGGGTATCATGCCTTATTGGCTTATCATATTATTGGTCACTTGGGGGCTTGGTTGTATCCGAACCATAGCCACGCCTCTTGATCGGCCTAGTGCCACAATATCACTTGGGGGCTTGGTCGTGTCCGAACCAATGCAACACCTTTTGATAGGAGAAAGCCACCAGATCACTTGGGGACATGGTCAAGTCTGAACCAGTCACGCCTCTTGATCGGCCTAAGGCCATAGAGTCACTTGGGGGCTTGGTCGAACCCGAACCATTGCCACGCCACTTGATCGGCATAATGCCACGGTTTCAGTTGGGGACCTGGCTGACTTGAACCATAGCTACACCTTATTGGGAGCTTGGTCGTGTCCGACCATGGTAACACCATCTGATCGGCTCAGTAAAGCCTCTTTTTGCAAACGGTCTTATCATTGCCTTTGCTTCCATATTTTTTTCATAACTGTTATTTGATTTTTGTTGCGTTTTTAAACCGACATTGTTAATCCGTTTCAAACTGTCAATTACAAATTGGCGGAACACGGTCAAATCCTAAACCGGAGACTATCTGCCCGGTTTGATTTTATGTTACCATCTTATTATGGAGTAAACCGGTGTTCATTAACCCGGCTTGACTTTCAATTACAAATTGTCAGTACATGATCAAATCATAATCCGGAGACTATCCGCCCGGTCTGGTTTGACTACGAGTCGCCAGTATTATATATGGTTAAACCGGTGTTTATCACAACCCGGTACAGTTTTATCATAAACCGACACGGTATGAAAGGATTTATCATTACTCAAGATTGGGATTATCACCCTTACTACAAAAAATTGGTAAACCAATGATGTGATTCAATGTCACAGGTATGATATATTTCATTGATTATTCTTAAGTGCAGCCTTGGTTATAAACCTGGGTTATATGTTGGGCATTATGACCCATCCGGCGGTAAACCGCCAGGACACTTTAAACTTGTTGTATGCAGAGACAGGTTGAATAAAGCATGATGATAAATTATCCGGTGTTTATTAAACCGGCCTGGCTTTAAGACGATAAGTCGCCAGTATATGATGAGAAATTATCCGGTGTTTGTTAACCCGGCCTGGCTTTGGACTATAAGTCGCCAATTATATTATCTTGAATAAGCCAACATGGCTAGATTTTTATTATGGTTATCAATAACCAATATTATGATTGAGGTTTTCAAAGTCGCTTCAGTGCAATGGCTATTATTTCATCAATGGGTATGATTTATTCTACAATGGAGGGAATAGTCCCGAGTCGCTGCAGGCTTACGACCCGGCACTTGGGGGCTACATTATTTAAGTTGAGATTATATCAAATATGCAAGTCTCATGTCGCTGCAAGCATGCACCATGACACTTGGGGGCTAATGCAAAGTAATTTTTTGCTCATATTATTGAAGACCCGACTCATCACATTATAATGAGTCGGCCCTTGGGGGCTACCAATTGCTCCTGTCAACAGTTGAAGGTACAAAGCTTTTTATTCATTATATTGAAGAGTCCACTGCTCAGTTGGTAAAGCACAAGGCTCTTAACCTTGTGGACATGGATTCAAGTCCCATGATGGGGGTTACATCATATGATGTTATTTTCATTGAAGTATATATTAAGTCCCAGCTCAATATTATCTTACTGAGCCGGCCCTTGGGGGCTACACATCATTGCTCAAATCTACATGATTATACCTACAAAGTCCCTACTCATTATTGCATAATGACCCAGCCCTTGGGGGCTACACTGGTTGAAGTTTTTATGAGTATAAGACAATTACAAGTCCCAGGTTGCTGCAAGCATGACAACCCGGCACTTGGGGGCTACATAATATGGAGTATTCAGTTTTTACTAAGTGACTGGGATGAACAACATGGATTTCTTCTTAAGTGGCAGTATTTATATTGAAGCAAGTCTTAAGCAATCACTTTGTTCTGCTCAAGACTTGGGGGCTACAGGTATTATATTATTATTGAAGAAATATTATCAAATTCTCTGATTGAGCAAACTAGGTTGACCCGGCGTCACCAATCATTATGACCCTGTGGCTGCAACCCGGCATCATTAATAATCATGAACCGGCATTGGCAATAATAAAGAACCGGTGTCTGCAACAATCATGACTCAAAATTATCAAGTTTTCATAACCCGACGGTCTTTGGCAATGATAAAACCGGCAAGTTCTACATCTTCAAACCGGTTGAATATCAGATGAGTATTTCAAGACCAATATTTCTTAAACCGGCGTTTTGGAAGCCGACTCAAGTGGATTATTCTTCACAATATTTTTTCTATAAGAAGCCAACATCAGCAATTTGAGTATGAAGCTGGTTATTGACCCGGATTTTCTAGAAGGAGGAAATGACAAAGGACTTAAGGACGATCAAGTGCCGGTCTACAAGAATTCTTAACCCGGAGCACAACCTGCCAAATTTGTTCTGGTGTTTATTTTGCAGCATAAGTTTACCATGGATAAATCCAAGCTAAACTTGGGGGCTAATGTCGGGGATATACCTCGCGGTGTAAACTGGCCGGAAGTTAACCCGGCCGGACTTGGCGGTTTATTAGAGGTCCCGCTGGCACTTGGCGATATTCATCTGGTGACCCGCCCAGACCTGGCAATTTACCAGCAACCCGCTAGGACGTTGTAACTCACTGGTGACCCGGCGGACGGGTCAGAGGAGCGACAAGACCCGGCAGCCCGTCTGACGGTTCATGAAGGCCGGTTCAACTATTGTGGGCCAGTTTAAGAGGAAAGGCATGAGGAATATTTACCTTACAAGGAGTTAAGACCAGGACTTGTATCCGGTTTGCATTAGAGATAGACTAGTCCTAATCCTAATAGGACTCCACATGCAACCCGCCCCTTCAACATATATAAGGAGGGGCAGGGCTCCCCAAAGAGGGACAAGCTAGAAGCAAGAAGAAACAGTCTTAGGGCTAGACACAAAGAGGAGAGCTGGTTTACGGCGACTCCTTCGTGATGATAATGAGACCTAGCCTCAAACAGCATGTAGGGTTTTGTACCGGATGATGTTTCCCGGGCCCGAAGCTGTCTAAATCCCTGCCTTATGTTGCGTCTCTCGATTCCGCTCAACCCCTCTCAAGCTACCACATAGATGCGTTGGCCTCGCGACTAAGTCCTGATACTAAGGACATCTGACGTGACAATTCCACGACAAGAGGGGTATTAAATTGCATGATGGATCAGAACATATAATCTTCCACTGAATAAACCATATTGTAATCAACTACAAGATGTAATCAACACTACTAGTCACCCACAAGCACCAATCTAAGGTTTATTGAACACAAGAGATGAACTAGGGTTTTAGAGGAGATGGTGTTGTTGAAGATGTTGATAGAGATTGCCCTCCCCAAGATGGGAGAGTTGTTGGTGATGATGATGACGATGATTTCCCCCTCCGGGAGGGAAATTCCCCCAACGGAATCGCTCCGCTAGAGGGCAAAAGTGCTCCTGCCCAAGTTCCGCCTCGAGATGGCGGCGCTTCATCTCGAAAGTCCTCCCCTCATTTTTATAGGTCAAAATGACTTATATACCAGAAGAGGGGCACCGGAGGCAGGCCGAGGAGGGCACAACCTAGCAGGGCGCGCCTGGGGGGCCTGGCGCACCCAGGTGGGTTGTGCCCACCTGGTGGGGGCCCTCTAGTAGTTATTTGCTCCAATAATTCTTAAATATTCCATAAAAATTCTCCGTGAAGTTTCAGCTCATTGGGAGTTGTGCAGAATAGGTGGCCTGACATAGCCTTTTCAGGTCCAGAATTCCAGCTGCCGGTATTCTCCCCCTTTATATGAACCTTACATATTATGAGAGAAAAAGCATTAGAATTACTCCATAAAGCATCATTGTGCATAAAAACATCATAAATAACAGTAGGAAAACATGATGCAAAATGGATGTATCATTACTCCACACATCGACTGAATCCAGCATGCATCTAGTGTATTAAGTTAATGAAGAAACGGAGTAATGCAATAAGAATGATGACATGATGTAGACAAGATCTATTTATGTAGGAATAGACCCCATATTTTTATCCTTAATAGCAACGATACATGTGTGCCTCGCTACCCCTTCTATCACTGGGTGAGGACACCGCAAGATCGAACCCATCACAAAGCACCTCTTCCCATTGCAAGAAAAATCATCCTAGTTGGCCTAACTAAACCAAAGATTCAGAGAAGAAATACGAGGCTATAAATAATAATGCATATTAGAGATCAAATAACACTCAAATAATATTCATGGATATAGATCTGATCATAAACTCAAACTTCATCGGATCCCAACAAACACACCGAAAAAAGTCATTACATGAAATAGATCTCCAAGAGACCATTGTATTGAGAATCAAAAAGAGAGAAGAAGACATCTAGCTACTGCCTACGAACCCGTAGGTCTATGGTGAACTACTCACGCATCATCGGAGGAGCACCAATGAGGATGATGAACCCCTCCGTGATCTTGTTCCCCTCCGGCAAGGTGTCGGAATAGGGCTCTATATTGGATCTTGTGGTTTTGGAACTTGCGGCGGCTGGAATTGTGTTTTGTCGACTCCCCTAGTGTTTCTGGAATATTTGGGTATTTATAGAGCTGAGAGGTGGTGGAGGAGATCCTCGTGGGCCCCACAACCCATCAGGGCGTGCTAGGGGCCTCTTGCGTGCCCGGGTGTCTTCTGGGCCCAACGGGCCTCCCCTCTAGTACATCGTTGGCTCCCAAGTTGTCTTCTGGTCCAAAAAAATCTCCCAAAAGTTTCGATGTGTTTGGACTCCGTTTGATAGGGATATTCTATGAAGTAATAAACAAACAAAAAACAGCAACTGGCACTAGGCACTATGTCGATAGGTTAGTACCAAAAAATGATATAAAGTTGCTATAAAATGATTGTAAAACATCCAAGAATGAAAATATAACAGCATGGAACAATAAAAAATTATAGATACCTTGAAGTGTATCACTGTATTATGCTGATTGTTATAGCTTTGTATTTCTTTTTGATCTATCCGTTTGGTTTGGCGAACTAGATTGATTTATCTTAAGTGGGAGAGGTGCTTTTGTGTCGCCCTCGCCTCGATTGTGCACTAACACTGGTATGCATCGGTACTATACAAATGGTTTTTAACCCCTTTCCGTGACGGCATTTCGAACCTTCGCCAAGCGAGTGTGGGCGATAGGGGGGTCCTTCCCATACAACCTAGAAACTGTCGGGGATAGGCCCTCCTGGCACACAAGCCGGGGAAGAATGAGCTCATGTGCGATCGAGCAAGACATCAAAACCCAATTGTTTCCGTTCGTATGTACATCCCACACGGTGAATCCCAGAAAAACATTTCCGTTCATATGTATATCACACACAGTCAATCCAAGGAGTACGTTTCCATTCCTATGTACATCCCACATAGTCAATCCAGGGAAAATGTTTCCGTTCGTATGTACTTCCCACACAGTCAATCCAGGGAAAATGTTTCCGTTCGTATGTACATCCCACATAGTCAATCCAGGGAAAAGGTTTCGGTTCGTATGTACATCCCACACAGGTTTATGTATAGGCTCGTGTGTGATAGGTGTAACTATCACACACGCTCTGCCTTGGTAAACCATTTGCTTTTATCAACTACATCACACACGATTTGATGAAGAAAACTGTGTGGCATTGGGCTATCCATCACAAGCGCTTTTACTTCTAGAACCATTTGCAAAGTTCCATGACCCATTTAGCAGGTTTATTAGTTTACAATTAATAATTCTAGTATTATGCAAATCCACATTTCATATCAAAACATCTGTTTGCCAATTTCATATCAGGCACATAGATATATTTTAACATCACATTACGATAGCTACCAAAAAACAACACAATACATCATAGAGATAGTTCTACTTCATAAGAACAATATTAGAACAATATATTAATTTCCCTAACCGAGATCATCCGGGCTCGCCTTATCCACCTATGCTTTCAGTTTAGTAAGAACCTGTTTTGCACTGGCCAGCTGGGAAAGTGCCTCCTCCTTCGCCAACACCATCTTAGCAAACTCTGATTTAAAAAATTTGAGCTCATTCTCCACCTTCCTCTTTTTATCCCGCATCTTCAAATATTCTTCAGTGTTGACAACACTTTCTCTAAGCCTACCTCTGTTCTGTTCCTGATACATGCTCTAGAGCTTTGCTAGGCACATCTTCAAAGTGTCTGGGAATGTGGTAATTTCAAAAAAAATCCTACGATCACGCAAGATCTATCGAGGTGATGCATAGCAAGGAGGGGAAGAGTACGTCCACGTACCCTCGTATACCGAAAGCGGAAGCGTTAGGCAACGCGGTTGATGTAGTCAAACGTCTTCGCGATCCAACCGATCAAGTACCAAACGCACGACACCTCTGTGATCTGCACATGTTCAGCTCGGTGACGTCTCTTGAACTCTAGATCCAGCTGAGGCCGAGGGAGAGTTCCGTTAGCAAGACGGTGTGGTGACAATGATGATGAAGTTACCGGCGCAGGGCTTCGCCTAAGCACTATGACGATGTAGCGACCCGACCCGAATGGGTCAAGTCTCTGTGCTTACGTGTCATCCCTGGATCGGTATGCTGACACACACAGTACTCGAGGATTTATAACAGAGGTAAATCACATGTATAAAGTAACGTAAATAATATTACCTCAATCCAAAATAGCGGAAGCAACAAGGTTGTGGATTCCCATCAACACCAACGGCAAAGTTGAGTATAGGAAATCGTAACCCTAACGTATCACTTACTCGTCGTAAGATCCTGCAACATGAGATGTTGCAGCCACAAAGGGTCAGTACATTGAATGTACTCGCAAATTCACACCATAGAGCAATGATGAATAAAGGCTATCACTACATGCATATTTGGCTGGTGGAAAAGCTCTATGGTTACAGTTTTGCGTAAAGCCAATTTTTCCCTACTGCAAAGGAATAAATTTATTTAACTATCATGGTGGTTGTTAAACATTGAGAATGGTTGCCATCATTCTCAATCCCAATTAAAAGTACTCATTAAAACCCAACAATATTAATTAAAGTAACATGATGAGATTCACAGGAAAATCAAGTACTAGATACTCAAGATGTCCATAACCGGGGACATGGCTAATCATGATTAGTTTGTACACTCTACAGAGGTTTGCGCACTTTTCCCCACATGACTCGATCGCCTCTGCTTGTTTTCTCGCACTACATGGTGTTTGAGAAACGGATGACCGAGACATAGTCTTTCAGAAGCACTTGCACCTTACATAGGGGTAGACCGTACCAACCTACATCCCCTACATCTGCTAGTCCACCCCGTAAGAGTTTGCACAACTTAGTCAACTATGCTAGAGCCCATAATAGCATGTGGCTGCACACGGAAGTTTCTAGCATGAATAATCTTATGATCCCTTTGAGCCTGGGTGGCGGTCCGAAGAAATACAGGCAAGTCCTGGAAACCCAAGTGCCTAGACAGGCAAGTCCTGGAGTAACCAGGTGCCTCAATCCACCCAGATGTGTGTTTAAGTTGCCACCTTAAATAAACCATTAATTAACAATCTCACATCTGTCATGAAAATTCACTCACCCAATCCACCTCTACTAGCATAGCATGGCATAATAAGCAAATGTTGAAGTAACTCCCAAGGGTTTGATAATAAAACAGGTAATAGGTACTACCTCAATCTACTTCCCAAAACCCACAAGTTAATTAGATCCTAATCATGCAATGTTTGAGGATTGAACTAATGCAATAAAAACTGGGTATGAGAAAAGGTATGATCAAAGTGTGAACTTGCCTGCAATGTTGATGGAGATGATTCGCACTCAATACTCTTGATGTTTCTACTCGTCACACTCCGGTCAATCTATCGTAAGCAAACAATAGTAACCACACATAAGCAATCACTCAAAAGATCGCAAAGGACGAAGAAAACAATTCGGAAAACATCAAAACCAAGCAAATGACTCTTGCAGCATAAAACAATTTCTAACAGTACCAAAACTATGTGTATTTGTCCTTATCAGAAAGTTTAGGTCAAGAGATTCGCTTTGCAAAAAAAATCAACTCAAACGGAGTTATAAAACTCAAGTTATGAACAAACGAAGTTCAAATAGTAAACTGTTTGAAATTCAAATTTTAAACTTTCAAAAACATGTTTAAGTTCTTTTACTGGATAAAGGAGATCGTAACGCAGAAGTGGGCGTTGGTTTTGTTTAAAAGTTGTGAGCGTTTGAAGATCAGGGACTAAATTGTAAATAAAACATCTACACAGAAGTCCTCTGAGTAAAGCTAATAGAAAAAGAAAAGTCTAAATAACGAACGTTCGTTAAACAGTACTACAGAACGAAAACGTTCACTAAAACTTCTTAAACAGAAAGCGTTCGCTAAATAAACTAACCTTAAAAAACAAAACCGGCTAAAAGGTAAACCGAGGAAAAAAAAAGAATAAACCGGACCGGACGGTTTATTTACCGGTTCGGTGATTCAGCGACTTTGGCGACGAAACCGGTGGCGGCGAGGTTGAACTCCGGTGACAGTGGGCGGCTCTGGCGTGGTCGCCGGCGGTGCTCCGGTGGCCGGGGGCAACGGCGAGGGGGCGAGGGCGGCGAGGTGGCGGCGGCGGCGCGCGGGTCTGGAGGCGCGGCGAGGCGGTGGCGCAGAACAGCGGCGGCGGCGGTTGGCAATGGCGGCGGCGGCGGATCTGGCGATGGGCGGCGGTGCTAGCAGAGAGAGAGGGCGGCGGGGTCGGCGCATTGATAGGAGGAAGGGAGGCCTCGGGAGGCGTGGGGAAGGGGGAACAGGAGGCGTGCCCGGCCGGGACTCGGACGCGGCGCCGATCTCCCGAGCGGAGTCCCGCTCGGGGACGGAGGAGGCGAGCTGGGCTGCGGCGCGCTGGGCCGGCTGGGCTTCGGCCCAGTTAGTCCGAAGAGTTTTTTTTAAACATTTACACAGACAAAAAAAGTAAAAACAGAATAGAACAAATATATTATATAGGCATATAATATATCAAAATTTTCAGAAAAAGATTTTCTACGACTTGAACATTATTATAAAGTCAAATAAAATACACACAAATTCGAATAAAGCAAAGAGTGCTTCTGCCCTAATAAAATCCAACAAAAATCATTTTAAAAAAAATACCAAAATGATTTCAAATTTACTTCTCTCCAATTTTCTGATGTATGGAATCATGTTACCCTATTTTCCATATATTTTATTTTTGGAGAAAAATAATTTGAAGAAAACTCAAATAACTCCAAATTGAAAATAAATTCAAACGAACTTTGAATTTAATTCTTTGAAACTCCCAACTCATATTTCATATAATTTGAAGAAGTCATTTTATCTTCGCTCGTGAAAATCATTGAGTTGCATAAAGTTTCAGAATTGGAAATATTCTCAAATGAAATTCAAATATTTTCAACACCCCTTGTCATTTAAATAAATGGAAGAAGTCATGTCATCTTCTCTCCAGGGTTTTGTGGTGAAAAGAATTTGAATTCAGGAAGATCAGAAAAGAAAATGAATGTTTGGGAAAGTCCTTTTATTCCCTCTCATTTAACTTTCAAAAAGTTTCGAATTCACTCACTTTCAGTCAATCAATCAAACAATCAATCAAAACTATCTATTTGTTTATAACATTCCAAAATTTAAAATTTTGGGATGTTACAAACCTACCACCCTTAAAATGAATCTCGTCCTCGAGATTCGGAGAGGCTAGCAAGAAATAGGTTAGGGTTTGGGGGTCTTCTCAAAATCCATCGATCGTCTCTGGGGTCTCGGGTGCTACCACCCTTAGAAGCATGGTTACGGTTTCATCAAAACTCTTATACTCCATCCTTATTGTTGACAGTGTCGGTCTTCTAAGATCTTCAGGATTAATTCCTTCTCTGGGCTCTTCCAGTGGTGGCATAATCTTTTCCTCAATCCTTTTATCCTTTCATCTTGGTAAGGTTATTCCATGACTGGGTCTTCTTAGCTAACAGGTCTGGCACCAATACTAAACAACTATTGATATCTCATGGTGGTCAACAATTTATGGTTTCTCCTGTAGGAAATGGGTCTGGTTGTTCCTCACCGTATAACCTACGGTTGGCAAAAGCTGCCTTGTACAAGGGAAAAATTATTATACCACTCTATGGTTTAAACAGGGTTTTGATCATCGTCTCTCTACTATAGGTAAGTCACTCAGATTTACCATCCCATATAACAAGACGGATAATATGAGTAAGTCGGTATGGTGATCAATCCACCCCGCACCCAAATCATTACCTTGTATACGGTTTAGCGAATCTCGCATGCTAACACTCGGTCATCCTCACAAGCATTGCAGTATTTCTCTTGTCAACGAACCAAGTTCGGATAAATCCATAGATTCTGCAAGCCAAACAAACATCTATCGTTCCTTAACAACTCTCAGGTTTTGCGTAAACTCCTATAAATCGTCTGTGGGTAAGGTCGTATCTTCTTCCAGGGTTTTTCCTTCAGCAAGAATGTTCTTGATTCTTGACAGGTCCTGGGGCCTCTGGGTTATGGCCCATCTCATCACTTGTAGTCCTTGAACCTATCCTCGGGATTCTGATCATTATTCCAACTTCCAACTTCCTAGTATTCTTTAAATCCATCCAATTGTACTGTCTTCCTTCCTTCTATTGGCACCAAACTAGGACATGATTACTCAGACTCATCCTGGAGTTACAATTGCTCCATATTACCAACATCATACCGCCTTCATATCCAATAGTACTCCATCTCTTCATATTCTTGGTGTATCCAAACATATCGATATAAAACTCGTACTTATGAAGTCCACTCTGTGGAACATCATTATCCTTTCCAGGGGTCAAGTGTCCTTACAAGGGAATATTGGCCATCTCTGCATGGCACTTCTTCAACTGGGAAACGTGAAACACATCATGAACTTCTGACAGTCCTTCCGGTGACTCAACTTGTTGGCCACTTCTCCCATACGCTCCAAAACTCGGTATGGTCCTACTAATCTCAGGGCTAACTTTCCCTTAACTCCAAATAGTTTAACTCCTCGCGAGGGGACACACGAAGACATGCCCTGTCTCCAATTTCATAGACTTCCTCCTTGCATTTTTAAGTCTGCATAACTCTTCTGCCTGGACTGAGCTACCTTCAGTCTATCTCGTATCAACTTAACATTCTCTTCGGACTCCTTGATCACATTTGGTCCAAACAACTGACGGTCTCCAACTTCATCCCATATTAACGGTGTCTGGCTCCTTTTCCCATACAAAGCTTCAAAAGGGGTCATCTTCAAACTAGCTTGGTAACTGTTGTTGTATGAGAACTCCGCGTAAGGTAGGTTATCACCCCTACTAGATCCATAATTTAGCGCATGCTCTCAACAAGTCTTCCAGAATCTTATTGACTCTCTCGATCTATCCATCTGTCTGCGGATGAAAGGTTGTACTGAACTCTAGCCTAGTACCCAAAGTGTGGTGCAGCTGATTCCAAAACTTTGAGGTAAACAGTGTTCCTCTATCTGATACGATGGTCCTCGGAACTCCATGCAGACATATGATCCTGGTCATATATATCTTGGCCAACTTCGCACTTGTATAGGTGGTTTTCACTGGGATAAAGTGAGCCACTTTGGTCAAGCGAATCAACTACTACCCAGATAGAATCATATCCCCATCTGGTTCTGGGAAATCCGGTAATTAAATCCATGCCAAGCTTATCCCACTTCCATTCGGTAACAAAACCTTTGGGAACAATCTCCAACCGAAGTTCCCTGAGATCCTCGGCTAACTCCTTTGGTAATCCTCCGCTTATGAGGGTATTCGTCCTTGTTTCCCTTATAGTTGTGCCCTATTTCTCCACAAAGCTTGTATGCACAGGGTTTCTTCATATCACTTCCATAAGGTTTCAACTTCTAGGACATAAATCGAGACTTTAGCAAGGTCAACTTAAATTCCTTCCAAGTGGTTACTCCTTGCCATCCATTGATGTTTTGGTACATCCTCCACCAAGTAGCAGCACCTCTTTTCAAAGCACTGTAGAGCATGTTGGGTCCTATCCTTTCCGGCTATAGGGTTATTCTTCATGTGATCCTCCATGTTCTGAATCCATTGGTCCATCTCCAATTGACTCATCGGTCCAGATAATATGAGTTTATCTCCATTCATCCTCTATGGGGTCCATGGGTTTTGGGGTGGGATAAGAGAGATAGAGAGGGATGCACACAATACAAACAAAAGTTTTGAAAAGGGCATTTTATTTTGGGGCTGTCGGAAAAACATCAAACAAATGACAGCTCACAAACGCCGCATCTAACGTAGGTCTATAATAGGGGTTTGGTCTTCTAAAGGTCAATAACTCTTCAAAATCGTCAAACTCTTCAAGTCTTGTTCATATCTCTGACGGCTTCTTTCGATCATGCTTGTCCTTCTCAAGTTCTTTTGCCAGATCATCTCTATTGACGTGAAGTTTCTCCTGGCGTCCTTTAATATTCTGGAGGTGCATTCCAAACTTCTGGGTTTCAACATCCTTGGCATGAGCCATGGTCCTACTGTCCTTCAGTTCCTGACAAATCTTCGGTATCACGAGGTTTTGTTCCTCCAGTTTGGCTACTTCAGCTTCTGGTTCGTGAGTTCTTCACGAATTGCCTCCTTGTCAAATATGACTTCCGAAAGTCCATCTTAAAATCCTTGATGTAATACTCCAGATCCTGGCGATACACCAGCTAAGGTTAAAACTACATCCTTTGCTGATGGGTGCTCCATCAGCCTTCTACCATCCAATCCTTCCAAAGAAATGCATGCTTAACTCAGCATGGTGGCAATAGCATAAGAGGGCGATAACATCTTGGATAGCCGTGCTTCTGCTCTTGTCATTTCCATGAGCTATCATTCCATAGTTGATATCTCCTGCCTCAGGGTTTTCTTAACAAAACTTTGGGTTCCAATGCTCCATGTTCCGGTCTTTCTCCGATACACCTTGTTCTCGGGTATTGACATCTTCAATAGCATGACAGGGTAGCCTTCCTAGGTCATACTAATATGGAAATTCTTCAGAGCCTTCAAATTCTCATAGTCATCAGAGTCTTCAACCATTGTAGTTTCCATCATTCAGATGCACAGAAAAAACTTCTTCATCCCGAAGTGGTCTTAGTTGTCCGATATCTTGTACTTCTTGGAGTGGTCTCATCAGTCGAATCTTCGAGTGGTAAAAAAGGGGAAAGGGGTATAGTATCACTAAAAGGGAATATTTTAATAAGCTCAGAAGAGAAGAGAGGTAAAAGATTCTTTTGAAAAGAAAGTTGTAGAGAAAAATCTTTCCTATGGGCTTGCCAGTTTCTAGGGTCACGTCCTACAGTCAACATGTGCTCTGATACCATCTTGTAGCAACCCGACCTGAATGGGTCAAGTCTCTGTGCTTACGTGTCATCCCTGGATCGGTATGCTGACACACAGTACTCGAGGATTTATAGCAGAGGTAAATCACATGTATAAAGTAACGTAAATACTATTACCTCAATCCAAAATAGCGGAAGCAACAAGGTTGTGGATTCCCATCAACACCAACGGCAAAGTTGAGTATAGGAAATCGTAACCCTAACGTATCACTTACTCGTTGTAAGATCCTGAAACATGAGACGTTGCAGCCACAAAGGGTCAGTACATTGAATGTACTCGCAAATTCACACCATAGAGCAATGATGAATAAAGGCTATCACTACATGCATATTTGGCTGGTGGAAAAGCTCTATGGTTACAGTTTTGCGTAAAGCCAATTTTTCTCTACTGCAAAGGAATAAATTTATTTAACTATCATGGTGGTTGTTAAACATTGAGAATGGTTGACAGCATTCTCAACCCAATTAAAAGTACTCATTAAAACCCAACAATATTAATTAAAGCAGCATGATGAGATTCACAGGAAACTCAAGTACTAGATACTCAAGATGTCCATAACCGGGGACACGGCTAATCATGATTAGTTTGTACACTCTACAGAGGTTTGCGCACTTTTCCCCACATGACTCGATCGCCTCCGCTTGTTTTCTCGCACTACATGGTGTTTGAGAAACGGATGACCGAGACATAGTCTTTCAGAAGCACTTGCACCTTACATAGGGGTAGACCGTACCAACCTACATCCCCTACATCTGCTAGTCCACCCCGTAAGAGTTCGCACAACTTAGTCAACTATGCTAGAGCCCATAATAGCATGTGGCTGCACACGGAAGTTTCTAGCATGAATAATCTTATGATCCCTTTGAGCCTGGGTGGCGCTCCGAAGAAATACAGGCAAGTCCTGGAAACCCAGGTGCCTAGACAGGCAAGTCCTGGAGTAACTAGGTGCCTCAATCCACCCAGATGTGTGTTTAAGTTGCCATCTTAAATAAACCATTAATTAACAATCTCACATCTGTCATGGAAATTCACTCACCCAATCCACGTCTACTAGCATACCATGGCATAATAAGCAAACGTAGAAGTAACTTCCAAGGGTTTGATAATAAAACAGGTAATAGGTACTACCTCAATCTACTTCCCAAAACCCACAAGTTAATTAGATCCTAATCATGCAATGTTTGAGGATTGAACTAATGCAATAAAAACTGGGTATGAGAAAAGGTATGATCAAAGTGTGAACTTGCCTGCAATGTTGATGAAGATGATTCGCACTCAATACTCTTGATGTTTCTACTCGTCACACTCCGGTCAATCTATTGTAAGCAAACAATAGTAACCACACATAAGCAATCACTCAAAAGATCACAAAGGACGAAGAAAACAATTCGGAAAACATCAAAACCAAGCAAATGACTCTTGCAGCATAAAACAATTTCTAACAGTACCAAAACTATGTGTATTTGGCCTTATCAGAAAGTTTAGGTCAAGAGATTCGCTTTGCAAAAAAAATCAACTCAAACGGAGTTATAAAACTCAAGTTATGAACAAACGAAGTTCAAATAGTAAACTGTTTGAAATTCAAATTTTAAACTATCAAAAACATGTTTAAGTTGTTTTACTGGATAGAGGAGATCGTAACACAGAAGTGGGCGTTGGTTTCGTTTAAAAGTTGTGAGCGTTTGAAGATCAGGGACTAAATTGTAAATAAAACATCTATAGAGAAGTCCTCTAAGTAAAACTAACAGAAAAAGAAAAGTCTAAATAACGAAAGTTCGTTAAACAGTACTACAGAACGAAAACGTTCACTAAAACTTCTTAAACAGAAAGCGTTAGCTAAATAAACTAACCTAAAAAAACAAAACCGGCTAAAAGGTAAACCGAGGAAAAAAAAGAATAAACCGGACCGGGCGGTTTATTTACCGGTTCGGTGATTCAGCGGCTTTGGCGACGAAACCGGCGGCGGCGAGGTTGAACTCCGGTGACAGCGGGCTGCTCGGGCGTGGTCGCCGGCGGTGCTCCGATGGCCGGGGGCAACGGCGAGGGGGCGAGGGCGGCGATGTGGCGGCGGCGGCGCAAGGGTCTGGAGGCGCGGCGAGGCGGTGGTGCAGAACAGCGGCGGTGGCGGTTGGCAACGGCGGCGGCGGCGGATCTGGCGATGGGCGGCGGCGCTAGCAGAGAGAGAGGGCGGCAGGGTCGGCGCATTTATAGGAGGAGGGGAGGCCTCGGGAGGCATGGGAAAGGGGCACGGGAGGCGTGCCCGGCCGGGACTCGGACGGCGGCGGCGATCTCCCGAGCGGAGTCCCGCTCGGGGACGAAGGAGGCGAGCTGGGCTGCAGCGCGCTGGGCCGGCTGGGCTTCGGCCCAGTCGGTCCGAAGAGTTTTTTTTAACATTTACACAAACAAAAAAAGTAAAAACAGAATAGAACAAAAATATTATATAGGCATATAATATATCAAAATTTTCAGAAAAAGATTTTCTACGACTTGAACATTATTATAAAGTCAAATAAAATACACACAAATTCAAATAAAGCAAAGAGTGCTTCTGCCCTAATAAAATCCAACAAAAATCATTTAAAAAAATACCAAAATGATTTCAAATTTACTTCTCTCCAATTTTCTGATGTAGGGAATCATGTTACCCTATTTTCCATATATTTTATTTTTGGAGAAAAATAATTTGAATAAAACTCAAATAACTCCAAATTGAAAATAAATTCAAACGAACTTTGAATTTAATTCTTTGAAACTCCCAACTCATATTTCATATAATTTGAAGAAGTCATTTTATCTTCGCTCATGAAAATCATTGAGTTGCATAAAGTTTCAGAATTGGAAATATTCTCAAATGAAATTCAAATATTTTCAACACCCCTTGTCATTTAAATAAATGGAAGAAGTCATGTCATCTTCTCTCCAGGGTTTTGTGGTGAAAAGAATTTGAATTCATGAAGATCAGAAAAGAAAATGAAAGTTTGGGAAAGTCCTTTTATTCCCTCTCATTTAACTTCCAAAAAGTTTCGAATTCACTCACTTTCAGTCAATCAATCAAACATTCAATCAAAACTATCTATTTGTTTATAACATTCCAAAATTTAAAATTTTGGGATGTTACAGAGATATGACCGAGGTGAAAATCTGTGGAGGGGGCACCGCACATGGCTAAAAGATCAACTTGATCAACTTGTGTATCTATGGGGTGCCCCCTTCCCCCTTATATAAAGGAGGAGAGGAAGGGGTCGGCTGGCCTCAAGGGGTGCGCCCTAAGGGGGAATCCTACTCCAAGTAGGAGTAGGTTCCCCCTTTCCTAGTCCAACTAGGAGAAGAAGGAAGGAGGGGAAGGAGAGAAGGAAAGGGGGGCCACCCCCTAGTCCAATTTGGTTTGGGATGGGGGGGGGGGGCGCCCCACCTTGGCCTGCCGCCTCTCTTCCACCACTTGGCCCATGAGGCCCAATAACCCCCCTGGGGGTTCCGGTAACCCCCCCGGGTACTTCAGTTTTATCCGAAACTTCACCGGAACACTTCCGATGTCCGAACATAGCCGTCCAATATATCAATCTTTATGTATCGACCATTTCAAGACTCCTCATCATGTCCATGATCTCATTCGGGACTCCGAACAACCTTTGGTACATCAAATCACATAAACTCATAATACCAATCGTCATCGAACGTTAAGCGTGCGGCCCTACGGGTTCGAGAACTATGTAGACATGACCGAGACACGTCTCCTGTCAATAACCAATAGCGGAACCTAGATGCTCATATTGGTTCCTACATATTCTACGAAGATCTTTATCGGTCAAACCGCATAACAACATACGTTGTCCCCTTTGTCATCGGTATGTTAGTTGCCCGAGATTCGATCGTTGGTATCATCATACCTAGTTCAATCTCGTTACCGGCAAGTCTTGTTACTCGTTTTGTAATACTTCACCCACAACTAACTCATTAGTCAGAATGCTTGCAAGGCTTATAGTGATGAGTATTACCGAGAGGGCCCAGAGATACCTCTCCAAAACATGGAGTGGCAAATCCTAATCTCAATCTATGCCAACCCAACAAACACCTTTGGAGACACCTGCAGAGCACCTTTATAATCACCCATTTACGTTGTGACATTTGGTAGCACACAAAGTGTTCCTACGGTATTCGAGAGTTGCATAATCTCATAGTCTGATGAACTTGTATAAATCATGAAGAAAGTAGTAGCAATGAAACTTGTAACAATCATAATGCTAAGCTAACAGATGGGTCATGTCAATCACATCATTCTCCTAATGATGTGATCCCGTTCATCAAATGACAACACATGTCTATGGTTAGGAAACATAACCATCTTTGATTAACGAGCTAGTCAAGTGGAGGCATACTAGGGACAATATGTTTTGTCTATGTATTCACACATGTACTAAGTTTCCAGTTAATACAATTCTAGCATGAATAATAAACATTTATCATGAAATAAGGAAATTAATAATAACTTTATTATTGCCTCTAGGGCATATTTCCTTCAGTCTCCCACTTGCACTAGAGTCAATAATCTAGATTACATAGTAATGATTCTAACACCCATGGAACTTTGGTGCTGATCATGTTTTGCTCGTGGGAGAGGCTTAGTCAACGGGTCTGCAACATTCAGATCCGTATGTATCTTGCAAATCTCTATGTCCCCTTCCGACACTTGATGACAGATGGAATTGAAGCGTCTCTTGATGTGCTTGGTTCTCTTGTGAAATCTGGATTCCTTTGCGAAGGCAATTGCACCAGTATTGTCACAAAAGATTTTCATTGGTCCCGATGCGTTAGGTATGACACCTAGATCGGATATGAACTCCTTCATCCAAACTCCTTCATTTGCTGCTTCCGAAGCAGCAATGTACTCCGCTTCACACGTAGATCCCACCACGACGCTTTGCTTGGAACTGCAACAACTGACAGCTCCTCCATTCAATAAAAATACGTATCTGTTTTGCGACTTAGAGTCATCCGGATCAGTGTCAAAGCTTGCATTGACGTAACCGTTTATGAAGAGCTCTTTTTCACCTCCATAAACGAGCAACATATCCTTAGTCCTTTTCAGGTATTTCAGGATGTTCTTGACCGCTGTCCAGTGCTCCACTCTGGGATTACTTTGGTACCTCTCTGCTATGCTTATAGCAAGGCACACATCAGGTTCAGTACATAGCATTGCATACATGATAGAACCTATGGCTGAAGCATAGCGAATGATCATTTTCTCTCTATCTTCTGCAGTGGTCGGGCATTGAGTCTGACTCAACTTCACACCTTGTAACACAGGCAAGAACCCTTTCTTAGACTGATCCATTTTGAACTTCTTCAAAACTTTATCAAGGTATGTGCTTTGTGAAAGTCCAATTAAGCATCTTGATCTATCTCTATAGATCTTGATGCCCAATATGTAAGTAGCTTCTCCGAGGTATTTCATAGAAAAACTCTTATTCAGGTATCCCTTTATGCTATCTAGAAATTCTATATCATTTCCAATCAACAATATGTCATCCACATATAATATCAGAAATGCTAAAGAGCTCCCACTCACTTTCATGTAAATAAATGCTTCTCCAAAAGTCTGTACAAAACCATATGCTTTGATCACACTATCAAAGCATTTATTCCAACTCCGAGAGGCTTGCACCAGTCCATAAATGGATCACTAGAGCTTGCACACTTTGTTAGCACCCTTTTGATCGATAAAACCTTCTAGTTGCATCATATACAACTCCTCTTCCATAAATCCATTCAGGAATGCAGTTTTGACATCCATCTGCCAAATTTCATAATCATAAAATGCAGCAATTGCTAACATGATTTGGACAGACTTAAGCATCGCTATGGGTGAGAAAGTCTCATCGTAGTCAACTCCTTGAACTTGTCGAAAATGTTTCGCAACAAGTCAAGCTTTGTATACAGTAACATTACCTTCTGCGTTGATCTTCTTCTTAAAGATCCATTTATTTTCTATGGCTTGCCAATCATCGGGCAAGTCCACACTTTGTTCTCATACATGGATCCCATCTCAGATTTCATGGCCTCAAGCCATTTCGCAGAATCTGGGCTCATCATCACTTCCTCATAGTTCATAGGTTCATCATGGTCTAGTAACATGACTTCTAGAACAGGATTCCCGTGCCACTCTGGTGCGGATCTTACTCTGGAAGACCTACGAGGTTCGGTAGTAACTTGATGTGAAGGTTCATGATGATCATCATTAGCTTCCTCACTACTTGGTGTAGGAATCATGAGAACTGATTTCTGTGATGAACTACTTTCCAATAAGGGAGAAGGTAGAATTACCTCATCAAGTTCTACTTTCCTCCCACTCACTTCTTTCGAGAGAAACTCCTTCTCTAGAAAGGATCCATTCTTAGCAACAAAGATTTTACCTTCGGATCTGTGATAGAAGGTGTACCCAACAGTTTCCTTTGGGTATCCTATGAAGACACACTTCTCCGATTTGGGTTCGAGCTTATCAGCTTGAAGCTTTTTCACATAAGCATCGCAGCCCCAAATTTTAAGAAATGACAACTTTGGTTTCTTGCCAAACCACAGTTCATAAGGCATCGTCTCAACGGATTTTGATGGTGCCCTATTTAAAGCAAATGCAGCCACTCTAAAGCATAACCCCAAAACGATAGCGGTAAATTAGTAAGAGACATCATAGATCGCACCATATCTAATAAAGTACAGTTACGACATTCGGACACACCATTTCGCTGTGGTGTTATAGGTCGCGTTAATTGTGAAACTATCCCATGTTGTTTCAAATGAAGACCAAACTCATAAATCAAATATTCTCCTTCACGACCAGGTCGTAGAAACTTTATTTTCTTGTTATGATGATTTTCCACTTCATTCTGAAATTCTTTGAACTTTTCAAATGTTTCAGACTTATGCTTCATTAAGTAGATATAACCATATCTGCTCAAATCATTTGTGAAGGTAAGAAAATAACGATACCCACCACGAGCCTCAATGCTCATTGGACCACATACATCGGTATGTATTATTTCCAACAAGACAGTGGCTCTTTCCATTGTTCCGGAGAACAGAGTTTTAGTCATCTTGCCCATGAGGCACGGTTCACAAGCACCAAGTGATTCATAATCAAGTGATTCCAAAAGTCAATCAGCATGGAGTTTCTTCATGCGCTTTACACCGATATGACCCAAACAGCAGTGCCACAAATAAGTTGCACTATCATTATTAACTTTGCATCTTTTGGCTTCAATATTATGAATATGTGTATCATCACTATCGAGATTCAACAAAAATAGACTACTCATCAAGGGTGCATGACGATAAAAGATATTACTCATATAAATAGAACAACCATTATTCTCTGATTTAAATGAATAACTGTCTTGCATTAAACAAGATCCAGATATAATGTTCATGCTCAACACTGGCACCAAATAACAATTATTCAGGTCTAAAACTAATCCCAATGGTAGATGTAGAGGTAGCGTGCCGACGGCAATCACATCGACCTTGGAACCATTTCCCACGTGCATTGTCACCTCGTCCTTAGCCAATCTTCGCTTAATCCATAGCCCCTATTTTGAGTTGCAAATATGAGCAATAGAACCAGTATCAAATACCAAGGTGCTACTGCGAGCATTAGTTAAGTACACATCAATAACATGTATATCAAATATACCTTTCACTTTGCCATCCTTCTTATTCGCCAAATACTTGGGGCAGTTCCGCTTCCAGTGACCAGTCCCTTTGTAGTAGAAGCACTCACTTTTAGGCTTAGGTCCAGACTTGGGTTTCTTCTCTTGAGTAGCAACCTTTTTGCCATTCTTAGTTCCGCTTCTTCCCTTTGCCCTTTTTCATGAAACTAGTGGTCTTGTTGACCATCAACACTTGATCCTCCTTTTTGATTTCTACCTCCGCAGCCTTTAGAATTGCGAAGAGCTCAGGAATAGTCTTGTTCATCCCTTGCATATTATAGTTCATCACGAAGCTTTTGTAGCTTGGTGGCAGTGATTGAAGAACTCTGTCAACGACACTATCATCAGGAAGATTAATTTCCAGTTGAGTCAAGTGGTTGTGGTACCTAGACATTCTGAGTATGTGTTCACTGACAGTACTATTCTCCTCCATTTTACAACTGTAGAACTTATTGGAGACTTCATATCTCTCAATCTGGGCATTTGCTTGAAATATTAACTTCAACTAATGGAACATCTCATATGCTCCATGACGTTCAAAATGTTGTTGAAGTCTCGGTTCTAAGCCGTAAAGCATGGCACATTGAACTATCGAGTAGTCATCAGCTTTGCTCTGCCAGACGTTCTTAACATCATCAGTAGCATCTGCAACAGGCCTGGCATCCAATGGTGCTTCCAGGACGTAATTCTTCTGTGCAGCAATGAGGATAATCCTCAAGTTACGGACCCAGTCCGTGTAGTTGCTGCCATCATCTTTCAACTTAGCTTTCTCTAGGAACACATTAAAATTCAAAGGAATGGTAGCATGGGCCACTGATCTACAACAACATAGACATGCAAAATACTATCAGGTACTAAGTTCATGATAAATTAAAGTTCAATTAATCATATTACTTAAGAGCACCCACTTAGATAGACATCCCTCTAATCATCTAAGTGATCACGTGATCCAAATCAACTAAACCATGTTCGATCATCACGTGAGATGGAGTAGTTTTCAATGGTGAACATCACTATGTTGATCATATCTACTATATGATTCACGCTCGACCTTTCGGTCTTAGTGTTTCGAGGCCATATCTGCATATGCTAGGCTTAACCCGAGTATTATGCGTGTGCAAGACTGGCTTGCACCCGTTGTGTGTGAACGTAGAGCTTATCACACCCGATCATCACGTGGTGTCTCGGCACGACGAACCGTAGCAATGGTGCATACTCAGGGAGAACACTTATACCTTGAAATTTAGTAAGGGATCATCACATGCAATCAAAATATGTGACATGATATGGCCATCATCATCTTGTGCTCATGATCTCCATCACCGAAGCATCACCATGATCTCCATCGTCACCGGCGCGACACCTTGATCTCCATCATAGCATCGTTGTCATCTCGCCAACTATCGTTACTACAACTATCACTACCGCTTAGTGATAAAGTAAAACAATTACATGGCGATTGCATTGCATACAATAAAACGACAATCACATGGCTCCTGCCAGTTACCAATAACTTTGTTACAAAACATGATCATCGCAAACAACAATTTATATCACATCATGCCTTGACCATATCACATCATAGCAAGCCCTGCAAAAACAAGTTAGACATCCTCTACTTTGTTGTTGCAAGTTCTACGTGGCTGCTACGGGCTTCTAGCAAGAACCGTTCTTACCTACGCATCAAAACCACAACGATTTTTCGTCAAGTGTGTTGTTTTAACCTTCAACAAGTACCGGGTGTAGCCACACTTGATTCAACTAAAGTTGGAGAAACAGACACCCGCCATCCACCTATGTGCATAAGCACATGAGTAGAACCAGTCTCATGAACGCGGTCATGTAATGTCGGTCCAGGCCGCTTCATCCAACAATACCGTCGAATCAAAGTATGACATGCTGGTAAGTAGTATGACTATTATTGCCCACAACTCTTTGTGTTCTACTCATGCATATAACATCTACGCATAGACCTGGCTCGGATGCCACTAAGACCTACTGAAAATATTGGTTAGGAAATTCCTTCGGGTATGATAGAACAACTGCAAGCTAATCCTTATACAGGAGATGGAACTAAACATCCTGATATGCACTTGATATATGTGGATGAAATTAGATTATTTAAGCTTGCAGGTTATCCGAAGATGAATCTAAGAAGAAGGTTTTACCTTTATCTTTGAAGGGAAAAGCATTGGCAAGGTATAGGCTACGCGATGATATTGGTTCTTGGAATTGGAAACGATTGAAATTGGAATTTCACCAAAAAATTATCTTATGCATCTAGTTCATCGTGACCAGAATTATATATATAATTTTTGGCCTTATGAAGGAGAAAGTATCGCTCTAGCTTGGGGGAGGCTTAAGTCAATGTTATATTCATGCCCCAATCATGAGCTCTCAAGAGAAATTATTGTTTAGAATTTTTGTGCTCGGCTTTCTCATGATGATCGATCCATGCTCGATACTTCTTGTACTGGTTCTTTTATGAAGAAGACTATTGAATTTAGGTGGGATCTTTTAGAAAGAATTAAATGCAACTCTAAATATTGGGAACTCGAAGAAGGTAAAGAGTCGGGCATTAAGCTTAAGTTTGATTGTGTTAAATCTTTTATGAATACCGATACTTTTCAAAAGTTTAGCACTAAATTTGGACTTGACTCAGAGATAGTGGCTTCCTTTTGTGAATCATTTGCTACTCATGTTGATCTCCCTAAGGAGAAGTGGTTTAAATATCTACCACCTATCAAAGAAGGAACTAAAGAACCGGTAATAGCTAAAGATGAAACTATTATTTATAATGTTAATCCAGTTGTACCTATTGCTTACATTGAAAACCCCCCTTTCCCTGTTAGGATAAAGGAACATGCTAAGGTCTCAACCGTGGTTAATAAAAACAATACTAGAGCACCTGAACCTGCTGAACAAATCAAAGTAGAACCTAGTGTTTCTATGGTTAAGGATCTCTTTGTAGAAAATATAGATGGGATGTTATTCACTTCTGCAATGAAGTTGTTATAATTGCAAAACCCGATGAGAAAGATAAACATAGACCTATTGTTGGCATGCCTATTGTCTCAGTCAAAATAGGAGATCACTATTATCATGGTTTATGTGATTTAGGTGCTAGCGTGAGTGCTATTCCTTTTACCTTATATCAAGAAATTATGAATGATCTAGCACCTGCTGAAATAGAAGACATAGATGTTACTATTAAACTTGCTAATAGATACACCATCACATCACTTGGGATTGTTAGAGATGTTGAAGTCTTGTGTGGGAAAATAAAATACCCTGCTGATTTTCTTGTTCCTGGTTCCCCACAAGATGAATTTTGTCCCATTACCATTGGTAGACCCTTCTTGAACACTGTTAATGCTAAAATAGATTGTGAGAAACACACCGTCTCACGAGTTTAATTTTTTAAGTACAGTAGAAAACATCATAAGAAAGAATTGCCTAGTAAGGATGAAATAATTGGTCTTTCTTCTATTGCCGTGCCTCCTACTGATCCACTAGAACAATATTTGCTAGACCATGAGAATGATATGCATATGCATGAAAGAAATGAGATAGAGAAAATATTCTTTGAACAACGACCTCTGCTTAAACACAATTTGCCTATTTACACTCTGGGCGATCCTCCTCCACCTAAGGGTGATCCTATGTTTGAATTAGAACAATTGTCAGGCACTCTGAAATATGCTTATCTTGATGAGAAAAAGATATATCCTGTTATTATTAGTGTTAACCTTTCAGAACACGAAGAAGAAAGATTATTGAAATTCTAAAGAAGCACCGAGCTGCTGTTGGATATACTCTTGATGATCTTAAGGGCTAGTCCCACTCTCCGTCAGCACAAGATTAGTATGGAGCCTAATGCTAAACCCGTTGTTGATCACCAACAACGTTTGAATCCTAAAAGAAATAAGTGGTATGAACTGAAATACTAAAGCTTCTGGAAGCAGGTATAATCTATCCCATAGCTGAGAGTAGATGGGTAAGTCCCGTTTATTGTGTCCCTAAGAAGGGAGGTATTACTGTTGTTCCTAATGATAAAAATGAACTTATTGCACGGAGAATTGTCACTGGATATATAATGGTAATTGATTTAGAAAATTAAATAAAGAAACTAGAAAATATAATTACCCTTTTCCTTTCATTGATCAAATGCTAGAAACACTATCTAAGCATAGTCACTTTTGCTTCCTTGATGAATATTCTAGTTTTTCTCAAATACCTGTTTCACAACCAGATCAAGAGAAAACCACCTCTACTTGTACTTTTGGAACTTCTTCTTATAGACGTATGCGTTTTGGTTTATGCAATGCACCTGCTACCTTTCAAAGATGTATGACTCCTATATTCGCTGATTTTTGTGAAAAGATTGTTGAGGTTTTCATGGATAATTTTTGCGTTTACGGATCTTCTTTTGATGATTGCTTAAGAAACCATGATCAAGTTTTGCAGAGATGCGAGCAAACTAATTTTGTCTTGAACTGGGAGAAGTGCCACTTATGGTAAATGAAGGTATTGTCTTGGGACATAAAATTTCTGAACGAGTTATTGAGTTGGATAAAGCGAAAGTTGATGCAATTGAGAAAATGCTATGTCCTAAAGATATCAAAGGTATTCGTAGTTTCCTAGGTCATCCTGGTTTCTATAGGAGGTTTATTATAGACTTCTCTAAAATTTCTAGGCCTCTTTCAAGAGGGGTATAATAGAAACTTTCATGAAGATCATTGGACAAAATAAGCTTGATTTTTTGTAATAGTTTTGAGATATGATGATAGTAATATGTGAGTCATGTTGGTGCGTAATTATGCTTTAGTAAGAATACTGGTGTTAAGGTTTGTGATTCCCTATGCAAGCACGAAAGTCAATAGTTATGCAATGAAATTACATCCTACTTGTGGTGCATTATTCAGTGTTAGTTATGCTCAATGCTCGTTTATGTGAATTTTTGTTTCTTGTGTTGGTTGCTTCTCAATCTATTTGCTAGCCTCCATTTTTACTAAGTAGAAATACTACTTGTGCATCCAAAATCCTTAAACCTAGTTTTTCCATATGAGTCCACCATACCTACCTATATGTGGTATTTCCTTGTCGCTCTAAGTAATTTTGTATGTGCCAACACTAATTTTCAAAATGAATTTCCTTTTTGTGTGCAGGTACCGCTCATGAAGCGGCAGGGGGTGACCATTATTTTCCATGCTAGATGTGTTATTCTCAAGATGAGTGTTTATTCAATTGTCATTGCACGAGAGTATGGAGGTAATAGGGATTCCTAGTCCCGAAATGAAAAACAAATTTATTTATATTGTCTAATAAATTCCTTGGAAAGTGTTGGTATGGAAGGCACTCGTAGATATGGCTAGGCATGAATTGTGAAAGAATGGTGGAAAAAGGAATAAACTTTATTTTATGTTTTGGAACCGCATATGATGTATCTAGCATGGAAAGTATTGGGAACTACTCGGTCGTTTTCATTGACGGGAAACGCATGCCTCTCAAAATATTCTTTATCTCTCAATTTAAGCTTTGACCTCTGGCACCTCTACAAATCTCTGCTTCCCTCTGCAAAGGGCCTATCTATTTACTTTTATGCAATCTTTATTTGAGTCTCCAGCTTCTCTTATAAAGCACCAACTATGGAGCACTATGATCATACTTGAGCATTGGATGTAGCTAATATTCGAGTGTGTTTCGTGAATGGATCAATGATTGAGCATGATAGGCTAGGGATAACTTTCTTTAGTGTTGATATTTTGAAAGACATAGTTGCTTCTTGATATGCTTGAGTATTGAAGTCTTCATGTCAAATATATACTATTGCTTTGAACCATCTAAAAGTCCAAATGTCCATGCTACAAAAGAAAATAATATGTGATGAACATGTTAGGCAACATTTGACATCAAAAATTCTGTTTTTATCATTTATCTTATACTCGAGGACGAGGAGGAATTAATCTTGGGGATGTTGATATGTCTCCAACATATCTATAACTTTTTATTGTTCCTTGATGTTATATTATCATTCTTGGATGTTTTATAATCATTTTATAGCAACTTTATATCATTTTTTGGGACTAACCTATTGACATAGTGCCCAGTGCCTGTTGCTGTTGTTTGCTTGTTTTTTACTTCACAGAATATCCCTATCAAACGGAGTCCATATGCAGCGAAATTTTTGGAGATTTTTTTGGACCAGAAGACAACTTGGGAGCCAAGGAAGTACCAGAGGGGAGGCCCGTGGGGTCCACAAGACACTAGGGCGCACCAGAGGCCCCTGGTGCGCCCTGATGGTTTCTGGGGCCAACATGGATCTCCTCCACTGCCTCTTAGCTCTATAAATACCCAAATATTCCAGAAACCCTAGGGGAGTCGAGGAAACACAATTCTAGCCGCCGCAAGTTCTTGAACCATGAGATCCAATCTAGATCCCTATTCCGGCACCTTGCCAGAGGGGAACACGGTCACTGAGGGGTTCATCATCCTCATTGGTGTTCCTTTGGTGATGCGTGAATTGATTCCCCCTCCGGTAGAGTACCAGAAAAGGCCTCCAGATGGGATCACGGAAGAACAAAAGCTTGGCCGGTGAAAAAAGTGTTTCAGGTGGCTCTCCGCTGGTTGGGAATATTTGTAAATTTATAGAGGTGGAATTAGGTCAAACGGAGCTGCATGGGGCCCATGAACTCAGGGGCGCGCCCTATGAGCTCGTGGCTCTCTCGTAGGTCTTATGGCCTCCTCCTAAACCTTCTAGGTTCCCTTATGGTCCAAAAAACCATCGTAAAGTTTCATCATGTTTGGACTTCTTTGGTACCGATTTTTTGAAAAGCCAAAAAGAAGCAGAAAAACAGGAACTGACATTGGGCACTGCGTTATTAGGTCAGTCCCAAAAAATGATATAAAGTAGCATAGCATATAAAGTATCCAAGATTGATAATATAATAGCATGAAACAATCAAAAATTATAGATATGTTGGAGACGTATCAGCAACCCCAAGCTTACTTCCTGGTCGTCCTCGAGTAGGTAAATGATAAAAACATAAATTTTGATGTTGAATGCTACCTAACATGTGTATC
>NC_041391.1:333950161-333956287 GCF_002162155.2 Triticum dicoccoides | reverse complement strand
ATATTCTGATCACAACATGAACTTCCCGAGTAACGCGCCTGACCTTCCCCGAGTACTAGGTTGAACTTCAGCTAAAATGTGTCCAAATGGAGCTTGCGATATACCGTTGGAAAGCCATGGACACCAATATCATGACCCAAGTTAAATTTTTGGCAAAATGTAGGCGGTTTAAGAGCAGTTTGAAAACCGTTTTTTCTTCATACAAAAAACATGAATTGTATTTTCGATTGCATTTCTAAACCATTTATCGGAATGAGGTAAATAATATGGCGTTGGAAAGCTACTGCAAAACCGCTCCTTCAACATGTTGCAAGTTTTCTCTAATTCCCTATGGATGAAGAGTAATTTGGAAAATCGTAAAACTTCGAAAACAGAACAATCGAGTTCGTATTTTCAATGTAATTTCTAAACGGCTAATCCAATTGAGGCAAATGATATGGCGTTGGAAAGCTTGTGAAAATGTGCTACTTTTTAATGTTAAAAGTACTTTCTAATTTGTAACGGTTTAAAAGTAATTCAGAAAACGGTACAAGTTCCACCGAGTTCGTATTTTCCAGCTAATTTTTTAACCGTACGTCCGAATACAACAAATGATACGATGTTGGAAAGCTTGAGGAAATGCGAAACCTTTTTGTATATATTGTTTCTACCAATTCCTTATCGTTTTAAGCCAAATTTGAAAATGGCTAAAAACGTATTTTAGCATAATTTATACAAACTTTATCGAAATGGGGCAAATAATACACCGCTGAAAAGCTACGGAAAATGCGAAACTTTTTCATGTTGATGGTTTTCTCTGATTCCTAGTCGTTTTCAAGTAATTATGAAAATGGCGAGATCATTCGTTCTGCCTTTATCGAGAAACTGATTCTTCGAAAATGCACCGCGTGAAGAAGCTGAACTTCTCGACACGTGTACTTGAACTTCACTCTATTTTCACGTGCTTTTTTGACTCGCAGCTCTCCACCCACTCGCCGGAATTGAGCAAGTGATATACCGATGGAAAGCTGCTGTAAACACACAACTTTCCCGTGTTGATCTTTTTTCATACTTGCGAAGGTTTTATAGTTTTTCATTAGAAATTCATTCAGTGTAGTAATTGAACTTATTGTTGTTTTCATGTTGTACTTCTTGCTATTTTCACTCTGTCGTATTTTCGAGGAAAATCTGAGTTTTCTATAATCATCGAACTTCTCCATCTTTTTAATATGGTCTTCTTGGTTTTATTTCTTAATCATTTTTATGAATAAAAATATTTTAAGACACCAAAACAACATTTTTATGTGTGTTTTTGCATTGGCTTGCACATCAAACCGCGTCATCTTTAGAAATTGAACTTCTCCTTTTCTTTTTATTTTCTTTCAACATTGTTTAGCACGTCGAACCACGTCATCTTTAGAAATTGAACTTCTCCTTTCTTTTTGTTTTCTTTCAACATTGGGTTGCACGTCGAACCGCTTCATCTTTAGAAATTGAACTTCTCATTTTCTTTTTGTTTTCTTTCAACATTGGTTTACACGTTGAACTGCATCATCTTTAGAGATTAAACTTCTCCCTTTTTGTTTTCTTGCATGTTATACCTTGCATGTTCAAATTTATTTTGAACTTGCTGAGATAACACACTTGACCTTCTCGAACACAACATTTTGACCTTCACAAAATATAAATTAAAGCCAAACTTCCTACAGAGCATGTATAATGTTCTCCACTTTTTCAAGACTAAGCGCTGAATCGCCCCGTTAGTTTGACTTGAACATCTGCTGCACATGAATAAGTTGTTGTAAACACACAACTTTCCCGTCTGGATCATTATTTCATACTCGCGATGGTTTCAAAAGTTATTCATCTGAAATTCTTCAGTGCAGTAGTTGAACTTCCTGTTGTTTTCACGTTGAACTTCTGTGACGTATTTTGTTTTAACGGTATACATAAAACTTTTAAACCATTCATCGGAATATAGCATATAATATACCGTTGGAAAGCTTATGAATAGGAGCATCTTTTTCATGTAGACACACGTTACGAATTTTTATCGTCCGAGAGCAGTTTTAAAAATGGCAAAAACAACGTCGTTTTTGCCTGTTTTTATGTATAATTGAAGGTCGAACGTCTCGCACTAGAGATCTTGAACTTCACCGGGAGGAGCACGTGAACTTCTTGCAACAAACCTTTTAACCTTTTTGTTTTCTATTCTTATATTACTATCTGAAATGCATTCCTTGTAGTATTGTACTTCTCGTTGTTTTCACCTTGAACTTCTGTCACGTTTTTTTGTTCAACCTCTCTCACAAGAATTTTTTAACTTTCTCGGGCTGAGCACCTGAACTTCTAGTAACAAAACTTTCGGCCTTTGCTTTTTTATTCTTTTTTTGCATACAAATGCACACAGTGTAGTACGTGAACTTCTGGCAATTATCAAACCACACTTCTCTTGGTTACGTGAAAATATTTGAGTTTTTTTATAGACAGTGAACTGATCTACCTTTTTTACTTCTAGGTTTTTTAGAAACAGGAAAAATTGGTTTTAAAAAATTAAACTACATTATTTTTTTCATATCACTATCTTGATATTCTAATAAATATTGAACTTCTTATTATTATAATTTGAACTTCTAGATTTTTTGTAGAAATGAGTAAAATCCATTTTCTCTATATTTTTTGAAGTGCTCTATTTATTCAAGTTGAACTTCTTGGTTTATTCATTGGTAATGATGGAAATCATAGTTTTTTAATAACATTTGAGTTGCTTCTCCTAGGTTTTTTTAGAAACGAGGAAATTTTGTTTTCTTTGTTAAAAAATTGAACTATTCCGTTATTTCATTTTGACCTTCTTGGGGTTTTTAGAATTTGGAAAAATACATCTTTGTTACAACACCAAACACCTTTCTTATTTTAATTTTTGTTTAAAAAATATCAACAACACATGGCTCACTACATTTTTTTATTTGCACTAATTTTACTATACGTGAACTTGTCCTTATTTTTATATTTGAACTTCTCACATGAAACTAATTTTTTCATTGTACAAAGTATGTGTTGCCCGCTACATTGGTGAGACACAAATGCATAATTTTGTGTAGAAAACATTGGATCCCAACACTCTCTATCTCTCAAAAGAATGTGTCGTTAACCTTTTTTTCTCAGACAAAATGTCTTCAAAGTACATAGACAAAAATGACACATTAATGATTTCCACAATTTATATGTCTCTCTCTCCATGAAACACAAGCCTCGATAGAAGCACACAAGAAGAATTAGCACTTCAGAGCAGTGATGCATTTTGGAGAAGAAAAGTCCTTTTTCCCATTCATTTTTTGAAGGACCCATGAAACTGAAGCAACTTTTTTGCACCAACAAATACTACTGAACTTCAGACAAAAAGTCATTTTGAAACAATACATGGTTATAACAGCAGCAGGGAAGCGAGATTTCTGCTACAAGAGCAAATACAAAGCAGTAGCGATCTGATCATTTGTGTTCAAACTTAGTTGGGTTCACAACATGAACTCCAAAAAAAATCTACACATCATACATCACAGCACGCAAGCAACACACCTAGCGCACACACAAATGCCAGCACGCACACACACCAGTGCATGAACAAATGCATTCAGCACGCTCCCTACGCCTTGCTCAGGGCGCACTCGGAGGGCATTGGTGGACTGGCCGCGGAGGTCATGAGGACGCAAGGCACACGCGGCGGCGGACGGGATGCGGAGCTTAGGGCAGATGGTGGTCGCAATGGCGCCCCATCCAAAAACGAGATTGCACACCACACAACGCCTTGTATCCATCGACAAAATAAGCTTGATTTTTTGTAATAGTTTTGAGATATGATGATAGTAATATGTGAGTCATGTTGGTGCGTAATTATGCTTTAGTAAGAATACTGGTGTTAAGGTTTGTGATTCCCTATGCAAGCACGAAAGTCAATAGTTATGCAATGAAATTACATCCTACTTGTGGTGCATTATTCAGTGTTAGTTATGCTCAATGCTCGTTTATGTGAATTTTTGTTTCTTGTGTTGGTTGCTTCTCAATCTATTTGCTAGCCTCCATTTTTACTAAGTAGAAATACTACTTGTGCATCCAAAATCCTTAAACCCAGTTTTTCCATATGAGTCCACCATACCTACCTATATGTGGTATTTCCTTGTCGCTCTAAGTAATTTTGTATGTGCCAACACTAATTTTCAAAATGAATTTCCTTTTTGTGTGCAGGTACCGCTCATGAAGCGGCAGGGGGTGACCATTATTTTCCATGCTAGATGTGTTATTCTCAAGATGAGTGTTTATTCAATTGTCATTGCACGAGAGTATGGAGGTAATAGGGATTCCTAGTCCCAAAATGAAAAACAAATTTATTTATATTGTCTAATAAATTCCTTGGAAAGTGTTGGTATGGAAGGCACTCGTAGATATGGCTAGGCATGAATTGTGAAAGAATGGTGGAAAAAGGAATAAACTTTATTTTATGTTTTGGAACCGCATATGATGTATCTAGCATGGAAAGTATTGGGAACTACTCGGTCGTTTTCATTGACGGGAAACGCATGCCTCTCAAAATATTCTTTATCTCTCAATTTAAGCTTTGACCTCTGGCACCTCTACAAATCTCTGCTTCCCTCTGCAAAGGGCCTATCTATTTACTTTTATGCAATCTTTATTTGAGTCTCCAGCTTCTCTTATAAAGCACCAACTATGGAGCACTATGATCATACTTGAGAATTGGATGTAGCTAATATTCGAGTGTGTTTCGTGAATGGATCAATGATTGAGCATGATAGGCTAGGGATAACTTTCTTTAGTGTTGATATTTTGAAAGACATAGTTGCTTCTTGATATGCTTGAGTATTGAAGTCTTCATGTCAAATATATACTATTGCTTTGAACCATCTAAAAGTCCAAATGTCCATGCTACAAAAGAAAATAATATTGACGAACATGTTAGGCAACATTTGACATCAAAAATTCTGTTTTTATCATTTACCTTATACTCGAGGACGAGGAGGAATTAATCTTGGGGATGTTGATATGTCTCCAACATATCTATAACTTTTTATTGTTCCTTGATGTTATATTATCATTCTTGGATGTTTTATAATCATTTTATAGCAACTTTATATCATTTTTTGGGACTAACCTATTGACATAGTGCCCAGTGCCTGTTGCTGTTGTTTGCTTGTTTTTTACTTCACAGAATATCCCTATCAAACGGAGTCCATATGCAGCAAAATTTTTGGAGATTTTTTTGGACCAGAAGACAACTTGGGAGCCAAGGAAGTACCAGAGGGGAGGCCCGTGGGGTCCACAAGACACTAGGGCGCACCAGAGGCCCCTGGTGCGCCCTGATGGTTTCTGGGGCCAACATGGATCTCCTCCACTGCCTCTCAGCTCTATAAATACCCAAATATTCCAGAAACCCTAGGGGAGTCGAGGAAACACAATTCTAGCCGCCGCAAGTTCCTGAACCATGAGATCCAATCTAGATCCCTATTCCGGCACCTTGCCAGAGGGGAACACGGTCACTGAGGGGTTCATCATCCTCATTGGTGTTCCTTTGGTGATGCGTGAATTGATTCCCCCTCCGGTAGAGTACCAGAAAAGGCCTCCAGATGGGATCACGGAAGAACAAAAGCTTGGCCGGTGAAAAAAGTGTTTCAGGTGGCTCTCCGCTGGTTGGGAATATTTGTAAATTTATAGAGGTGGAATTAGGTCAAACGGAGCTGCATGGGGCCCATGAACTCAGGGGCGCGCCCTGTGAGCTCGTGGCTCTCTCGTAGGTCTTATGGCCTCCTCCTAAACCTTCTAGGTTCCCTTATGGTCCAAAAAACCATCGTAAAGTTTCATCATGTTTGGACTTCTTTGGTACCGATTTTTTGAAAAGCCAAAAAGAAGCAGAAAAACAGGAACTGACATTGGGCACTGCGTTATTAGGTCAGTCCCAAAAAAAGATATAAAGTAGCATAGCATATAAAGTATCCAAGATTGATAATATAATAGCATGAAACAATCAAAAATTATAGATACGTTGGAGACGTATCAGCAACCCCAAGCTTACTTCCTGGTCGTCCTCGAGTAGGTAAATGATAAAAACATAAATTTTGATGTTGAATGCTACCTAAC
>NC_041391.1:333945806-333950151 GCF_002162155.2 Triticum dicoccoides | reverse complement strand
ATATTCTGATCACAACATGAACTTCCCGAGTAACGCGCCTGACCTTCCCCGAGTACTAGGTTGAACTTCAGCTAAAATGTGTCCAAATGGAGCTTGCGATATACCGTTGGAAAGCCATGGACACCAATATCATGACCCAAGTTAAATTTTTGGCAAAATGTAGGCGGTTTAAGAGCAGTTTGAAAACCGTTTTTTCTTCATACAAAAAACGTGAATTGTATTTTCGATCGCATTTCTAAACCATTTATCGGAATGAGGTAAATAATATGGCGTTGGAAAGCTACTGCAAAACCGCTCCTTCAACATGTTGCAAGTTTTCTCTAATTCCCTATGGATGAAGAGTAATTTGGAAAATCGTAAAACTTCGAAAACGGAACAATCGAGTTCGTATTTTCAATGTAATTTCTAAACGGCTAATCCAATTGAGGCAAATGATATGGCGTTGGAAAGCTTGTGAAAATGTGCTACTTTTTAATGTTAAAAGTACTTTCTAATTTGTAACGGTTTAAAAGTAATTCAGAAAACGGTACAAGTTCCACCGAGTTCGTATTTTCCAGCTAATTTTTTAACCGTACGTCCGAATACAACAAATGATACGGTGTTGGAAAGCTTGAGGAAATGCGAAACCTTTTTGTATATATTGTTTCTACCAATTCCTTATCGTTTTAAGCCAAATTTGAAAATGGCTAAAAACGTATTTTAGCATAATTTATACAAACTTTATCGAAATGGGGCAAATAATACACCGCTGAAAAGCTACGGAAAATGCGAAACTTTTTCATGTTGATGGTTTTCTCTGATTCCTAGTCGTTTTCAAGTAATTATGAAAATGGCGAGATCATTCGTTCTGCCTTTATCGAGAAACTGATTCTTCGAAAATGCACCGCGTGAAGAAGCTGAACTTCTCGGCACGTGTACTTGAACTTCACTCTATTTTCACGTGCTTTTTTGACTCGCAGCTCTCCACCCACTCGCCGGAATTGAGCAAGTGATATACCGATGGAAAGCTGCTGTAAACACACAACTTTCCCGTGTTGATCTTTTTTCATACTCGCGAAGGTTTTATAGTTTTTCATTCGAAATTCATTCAGTGTAGTAATTGAACTTATTGTTGTTTTCATGTTGTACTTCTTGCTATTTTCACTCTGTCGTATTTTCGAGGAAAATCTGAGTTTTCTATAATCATCGAACTTCTCCATCTTTTTAATATGGTCTTCTTGGTTTTATTTCTTAATCATTTTTATGAATAAAAATATTTTAAGACACCAAAACAACATTTTTATGTGTGTTTTTGCATTGGCTTGCACATCAAACCGCGTCATCTTTAGAAATTGAACTTCTCCTTTTCTTTTTATTTTCTTTCAACATTGTTTAGCACGTCGAACCACGTCATCTTTAGAAATTGAACTTCTCCTTTCTTTTTGTTTTCTTTCAACATTGGGTTGCACGTCGAACCGCTTCATCTTTAGAAATTGAACTTCTCATTTTCTTTTTGTTTTCTTTCAACATTGGTTTACACGTTGAACTGCGTCATCTTTAGAGATTGAACTTCTCCCTTTTTGTTTTCTTGCATGTTATACCTTGCATGTTCAAATTTATTTTGAACTTGCTGAGATAACACACTTGACCTTCTCGAACACAACATTTTGACCTTCACAAAATATAAATTAAAGCCAAACTTCCTACAGAGCATGTATAATTTTCTCCACTTTTTCAAGACTAAGCGCTGAATCGCCCCGTTAGTTTGACTTGAACATCTGCTGCACATGAATAAGTTGTTGTAAACACACAACTTTCCCGTCTGGATCATTATTTCATACTCGCGATGGTTTCAAAAGTTATTCATCTGAAATTCTTCAGTGCAGTAGTTGAACTTCCTGTTGTTTTCACGTTGAACTTCTGTGACGTATTTTGTTTTAACGGTATACATAAAACTTTTAAACCATTCATCGGAATATAGCATATAATATACCATTGGAAAGCTTATGAATAGGAGCATCTTTTTCATGTAGACACACGTTACGAATTTTTATCGTCCGAGAGCAGTTTTAAAAATGGCAAAAACAACGTCGTTTTTGCCTGTTTTTATGTATAATTGAAGGTCGAACGTCTCGCACTAGAGATCTTGAACTTCACCGGGAGGAGCACGTGAACTTCTTGCAACAAACCTTTTAACCTTTTTGTTTTCTATTCTTATATTACTATCTGAAATGCATTCCTTGTAATATTGTACTTCTCGTTGTTTTCACCTTGAACTTCTGTCACGTTTTTTTGTTCAACCTCTCTCACAAGAATTTTTTAACTTTCTCGGGCTGAGCACCTGAACTTCTAGTAACAAAACTTTCGGCCTTTGCTTTTTTATTCTTTTTTGCATACAAATGCACACAGTGTAGTACGTGAACTTCTGGCAATTATCAAACCGCACTTCTCTTGGTTACGTGAAAATATCTGAGTTTTTTTATAGACAGTGAACTGATCTACCTTTTTTACTTCTAGGTTTTTTAGAAACAGGAAAAATTGGTTTTAAAAAATTAAACTACATTATTTTTTTCATATCACTATCTTGATATTCTAATAAATATTGAACTTCTTATTATTATAATTTGAACTTCTAGATTTTTTGTAGAAATGAGTAAAATCCATTTTCTCTATATTTTTTGAAGTGCTCTATTTATTCAAGTTGAACTTCTTGGTTTATTCATTGGTAACGATGGAAATCATAGTTTTTTAATAACATTTGAGTTGCTTCTCCTAGGTTTTTTTAGAAACGAGGAAATTTTGTTTTCTTTGTTAAAAAATTGAACTATTCCGTTATTTCATTTTGACCTTCTTGGGGTTTTTAGAATTTGGAAAAATACATCTTTGTTACAACACCAAACACCTTTCTTATTTTAATTTTTGTTTAAAAAATATCAACAACACATGGCTCACTACATTTTTTATTTGCACTAATTTTACTATACGTGAACTTGTCCTTATTTTTATATTTGAACTTCTCACATGAAACTAATTTTTTCATTGTACAAAGTATGTGTTGCCCGCTACATTGGTGAGACACAAATGCATAATTTTGTGTAGAAAACATTGGATCCCAAAGCACTCTCTATCTCTCAAAAGAATGTGTCGTTAACCTTTTTTTCTCAGACAAAATGTCTTCGAAGTACATAGACAAAAATGACACATTAATGATTTCCACAATTTCTATGTCTCTCTCTCCATGAAACACAAGCCTCGATAGAAGCACACAAGAAGAATTAGCACTTCAGAGCGGTGATGCATTTTGGAGAAGAAAAGTCCTTTTTCCCATTCATTTTTTGAAGGACCCATGAAACTGAAGCAACTTTTTTGCACCAACAAATACTACTGAACTTCAGACAAAAAGTCATTTTGAAACAATACATGGTTATAACAGCAGCAGGGAAGCGAGATTTCTGCTACAAGAGCAAATACAAAGCAGTAGCGATCTGATCATTTGTGTTCAAACTTAGTTGGGTTCACAACATGAAGTCCAAAAAAAATCTACACATCATACATCACAGCACGCAAGCAACACACCTAGCGCACACACAAATGCCAGCACGCACACACACCAGTGCATGAACAAATGCATTCAGCACGCACCCTACGCCTTGCTCAGGGCGCACTCGGAGGGCATTGGTGGACTGGCCGCGGAGGTCATGAGGACGCAAGGCACACGCGGCGGCGGACGGGATGCGGACCTTAGGGCAGATGGTGGTCGCAATGGCGCCCCATCCAAAAACGAGATCGCACACCACACAACGCCTTGTATCCATCGACAAGAGGCTAAAAGCAAGTAGTGCAACCGATTAAGGACTCCAACCACCGCTCCTATAGCAAAGAGGTAGAAGTTCAGTTTTCATGTAAACTTCAGATTCAGAGGGGCTTCTCTTCCTCTGTGGGTGTCCGTAGTAGCAAAAATTCAGAAAAGAAAACAGTCACGAGAAGGAATGCTGATGTTGCTGCACCTAGAGACATGCTGCGGGAGTGAGGCGCTGCGAAGGTGTTGAGGGACCTGGAGACATGGGCAGGTCGCGGGGGCGCCATGGGAAGGTCGCGGGGGCTCCCTGGGGTAGGTCACGGTGGCGGTTGACGGCAAATGGAGGCCACCTCCATAGTGGAAGCAGGGGAGGAAGGCCGGCGACGACCTGAGTCGGCGGAGCGCGGCGGCGAGGTGGTCCAGGAAGGAGGCCGGCGACAGTGGAAGACATTGGTTGGGGCGACGGCGCCGGTGCTAGTGGATCGAGGAGTCGGCGGGGCCGGTGGTGCGCGTGGCCTAGGCCGATGGCTGCACCGGCGGGTGGAGGTGGTGGCCGCTGCAAGTGCT
>NC_041391.1:333930082-333945361 GCF_002162155.2 Triticum dicoccoides | reverse complement strand
CGACGCGGGGTAGGGAGAGAGGCGGCGGTGGCGCGATGTAGTTTTGGGGAGGGGCCAGATGGGATCGGGGGAGGTTAGGTTAGGGGTGGGTGGGGCAGTTTTTATTTTTTTCATCAATCGGGGATCTCAGGAACACCGTGCGCCTTCTATATAGGGTCTCACGTGATCCAAATAACTATTCTAATCCTGGGATTGGAATAGTGTTGTCCTATATATATATATATATATATATATATATATATATATAGAGAGAGAGAGAGAGAGAGAGAGAGAGAGAGAGAGAGAGAAACGATGAAGTAACAATATCAATATAATAATATCCATGAATATAAGAAGCATAATCATTTGTTTTTTCAAAATATACAATCCTTAACGAATGTTATCCACACCCATTTTATCATGTTAGCATGGCATGACTCCACCTACACCGCATAAGTATAAATCATGAGCACCCCGGTGTCAAAACAGACAATTGGATCGTACTTCTAACGCGCTTCAGTATTTTCAACTCCATGCACTACATGAGCATGACCCATGGATATAGCACTATAGGTGGAATCGAATGTTGTGATAGATATCAATAAGTGAAGTCAAAAAAGGAAGAAAGTCTCACATCAACGCGGCTAATCCAAAGGAAATGGAGAGGCCCATCAATTGATGTCAATACGAGGAGTAGGGATTTCCATGCAACGGATGCACTAAGAGCTATAAGTGTATGAAATTTCAATGGGAACTAACTGTGTATGCATCCAACTCGTTTGCTCATGAAGACCTCGGGCATTTGAGGAAGCCCATCATCGTAATATATAAGCCAAGTTCTATAATGAAAAATTCCCACTAGTATATGAAAGTGATAACTCATGAGACTCTCTATAGGAAGAACATGGTGCTAGCTACTCGGAAGCACAAGTGTGAAAAAAAGATAGTAACATTGTCCCTTATCTCCTTTTCTCTCATGTTTTTATTTCTCTTTATTTCTCTTTTTCCTTTTTTTCAAATTTTTTTGTCCGGAGTTTCATCTCGACTTGCATAGGAATCATAGTCTCCAACATATTTCCTCACTGGAACAATGTTCTCATAATGATGATCATCACACTTTTATTAATACGACTCTATATGAATGCCTCTTGCAGTGTACCAAGATGTGCAATGATCTAGCGTAACATGTATAATAATGATAAATAGTGGTTGTGCCACAAATATCATGCTAGCTCTATATGATCATGCAAAAGCAATATGATGATGAACACACAAGTCATGTGACGGAACGGTGGAAGTTGCATGGCAATATATCTTAGAATGGCTATGAAATGTCATAATAGGTAGGTATGGTGGCTGTTTTGAGGAAGATATAAGGAGGCTTATGTCTGATAGAGCGTATCATACCACGGGATTTGAATGCACTGATGAAGTTTGCACCAACTCTCGAGGTGAGAAACGACAATGCATGGTACCAAAGAGGTTAGCAAATTGCAAAAAGGTAGGAGTGTGTATAATCCATGGACTCACATTAGTCATAAAGAACTCACATACTTATTGTGAAAACCTATTATCCCTCGAAGCAAAGTACTACTCGCATGCCCCTAGGGAATTGGTTGGTCGGAGTTAACCATCGCACGCATCTGATTATAAAAGCACTCAAGGATTTCAATCAAAAATACAAATGCTCAAATCTCCCCACCATGCCATGACCAACACTTAGATGGGAAGTTAATAATCAGCATTAATACTGATATTTCTACTAAACAATGATCATGAACAAATATCCTTTCATATTACGACATCAATATCATTAAACCACGCGCTTCATATATAATGATCTACATGAAAGTTTTTATTATACCCCCCTCGAATTCCTATCCTTCTCGGACTAGTCTTATAACACATGAACATTACCACTTACTATTCATAGACTCTCAAAAATATTTAAGTGAAGCATGAGAGTGCAATCATTTCTATAAAATATAACCACCGATGTGCTCTAAAAGATATAAGTGAAGCACTAAAGCAACTACCTAGCTCAAAAGATATAAGTGAAGCACATAGAGTATTCTAACAAATCACGATAAATGAGTGTCCCTCTCAAAAGGTGTGTCTAGCAAACAATGATTGCGGCAAACAAAAAAGTAAAGAAAGCAAAACTATGGTACAAGACACTCCAAGCAAAACTCATATCTTGTGATGAATAAAAATGTAGCTCCAAGTAATACATCGATAGATTGTAGACGAAAGAGGGGATTCCATCCAGGGCATCCTCAAGCTTAGACGCTTGGGTCTTCCTTGGATATTACCTTGAGGTGCCTTGGGAATCCCCAAGCTTATGGTCTTGCCACTCCTTATTCCTTTATCCATCATGATCTCACCCAAAACTAGAAAAACATCAGCACACAAAACTCAACACAAACCTCATGAGATCCGTTAGTATAATAGACAAATCATAAACTTTAGGTACTCTTATAAGCTCATTCATAATTTATTATTGCATAATACCTACTGTATTCTAACTTTTCCATTACTTATACCCCCCTGATATAATCCATAACAACATTAAAACAAGTAAACTATGCAATAAAAATAGAATCGATCTAAAACAGAATAGTTTGTAATGATTTGAAAAAACTATACTTCTGTAACTCCAAAAAACTGAAAATTTTGGAAAACTTGGGCAATTTGTATATCAATCATGTATAAAATTTTCAAATTTTATCATGTTCCTGCGAATTATCGAAATTCCAGCAATGGGAGCAAAACTTTCTGTTTTTCACACAATCAAATAACATGTCTATGAAATCATCCAAACACTAACTAAAAGATCAAACCACAATAACAGTACGATGATTGCGTCAACACACCAAAACAGAAAGTAAAAGCAAACATTTGAGATAACTTTATAGCCATTAAGATAGGCTTGAGTTTTTAAATGATGCTCGCATATAACATAAGAATTGAAATGCAAAGAGAGCATCATACAACATGCGAAAACCAAACTTAAGTATAACCCTCTTCCTATGCATAGGCATTTTATAGGAAAAAATTTATCAAGACAAAGAATCTCTAGGATATGCAAATAGGAAGAATGAAGCATTAATAATTTCAACATCAAGAGAGGTAATTGAATAACATGAAAGTTTCAACAACCATATTTTCCTCTCTCATGATAATTACATGTAGGATCAGTATCAAATTCAACAATATAACTATCATATAAAATATCATCTTCGTGATCCACATGCATGAAAGTTTAATAATCTTCTGAGATAATGGGATTAACATTAACTAAAGTCATAACCTCTCCAAACCCACTTTTATCAAAAAAATGTAAAATTGAACACTCTCCGAATATGTGGGGTTATTTTTACCTAAAGTTGACACTCTTCCAAACCCACTTTCAATATTATTGCAAACATTATTATCAATGACATATTCATCATGAGGCTTAAATAAATTTTGAAGATCATAAGAAGCATCACCCCAATCAGGATCATTGCAGTAAGTAGTGGACATAACAAAATTATCATCCCCAAGCTTGCAGCTTTGCATATCATTAGCACAATTGACATTAATACAATTTACAGTAACATAATTACAATCATGCTTTTCATTCAAGGAGCTATCATGAATCACTTTATAAATTTCTTCTTCATCACAATTTTGAGATTCATGATTTTCAAGCAAAACTTCATAGAGATAATCAAGTGCACTCAACTCACTAGCAATTGGTTCATCATAATTGGATTTTTTGACAAGATTAGCAAGTGGATGAGAATCCATATTAATAATTTTTAGCAAGCAAAGATGCAAGCAAATAGAAGGCACATGGCAACACAAGCAAAGATAGTAACACAAAATATTTTTGGTATTTTTGAGTTTTTAGAAGTGGAGGGAGATGAAAAAGAGAGGCCTATAAAAAGTAGAGCAAGTAGATTATAGTTTGAGTGAAGGTACATGTAGTGACCTGATGATGTCTCTCCAGCAACGGCGCCAGAAATTCTTTTTGCTACTTGTAAGCTGCGTTGGGATTTTCCCCGAAGAGGAAGGGTGAAGCAGTATAATAGAGATAAGTATTTCCCTCAGTGAGAACCAAGGTTTATCGAACAAGAAGGAGAACCAACCAAACCGTAGTGAACAAAACCTGCACACACAAAAGCAAATACTTGCAGCCCAACACGGGCAAGATGGTTGTCAATCCCCTGGGACTCGTTACTTGCAAAGGTCAAATCTTGTATAGGTAGATAGATAAATTGCAAAACAAAATAAAAGTAAATAAATTGTAGAAAGGTATTTTTAGTTTTTATAATATGATTAGAGTAGACCCGGGGGCCATAGTTTTCACTAGAGGCTTCTCTCTCGAAACAATAGCATACGATGGGTAAATAAAATACTATTGGGCAATCGATAGGAAGCGCATAGTTATGACATATTCATAGCAATGATCATGTATATAAGCATCACGTCCATGAAAAGTAGACCGGCTCCTGCCTGCATCTACTACTATTACTCCACCAATTGATCGCCATCTAGCATGCATCTATGGTATTAAGTTCATGACAAACAGAGTAACGCCTTAAGCTAGATGACATGATGCACCCCGACCTCATCCTCATGTCACAGTTCCTGTTTCGTTGCGATCATGAGGATTCGTTCGTCTACGCTTGGCTCGTCTTCGTGGCTTCATCTTCTTCATGGACTCGTTCTTCTTCCTAGCGGGATTTCAGGCAAGATGACCGTCACCTTGGATCTCATTACTATCATTCCTTTGCTAGTTGCTTCATTCTGTCGCTATGTTGTGCAACCTCTCACTTGTTCTTCAAGCCTCCCAAATTGCCATGTCAGCCTCTAACCTTTTCACCCTTCCTAGCAAATCGTTGCTTGGCTATGTTACCGCTTTTGCTCAGCCCTTCTTATAGCATTGTTAGTTGCAGGTGAAGTTGAAGATTGCCCTATGATGGACATGATTATGTTGGGATATCACAATATCTCTTATTTAATTAATGCATCTATATACTTGGTAAAGGGTGGAAGACTCGGCCTTATGCCTGGTGTTTTGTTCCACTCTTGCCGCCCTAGTTTCCGTCATACCGGTGTTCTGTTCCTTGATTTTGCATTCCTTACGCGGTTGGGTGATTTATGGGACCCCCTTGATAGTTCGCTTTGAATAAAACTCATCCAGCAAGGCCCAACCTTGGTTTTACCATTTGCCTCACCTATCCCTTTTTCCCTTGGGTTTCCGGAGCCCGAGGGTCATCTTTATTTATGCCCCCCAGGCCAGTTCTCCTCCGAGTGCTGGTCCAAACCGAGTGATGTCCGGCGCCCCCTGGGCAACCAGGGTCTATGCCAACCCGACGTCTTGCTCATCCGGTGTGCCTTGAGAACGAGATATGTGCAGCTCCTATCGGGATTTGTCGGCACATCGGGCGGCTTTGCTGGTCTTGTTTTACCATTGTCGAAATGTCTTGTAAACCAGGATTCCGAGACTGATCGGGTCTTCCTGGGAGAAGGTATATCCTTCGTTGATCGCGAGAGCTTATCATGGGCTAAGTTGGGACACCCCTGCAAGGTATAAACTTTCGAGAGCCATGCCCGCGGTTATGTGGCAGATGGGAATTTGTTAATATCCAGTTGTAGATAACTTGACACCAGATTCGAATTAAAACGCATCAACCGTGTGTTTAGCCGTGATGGTCTCTTCTCGGCGGAGTCCTGGAAGTGAACACGGTTTTGGGTTATGTTTGACGTAAGTAGGAGTTCAGGATCACCTCTTGATCATTGCTAGCTTCACGACCGTTCCTTTTGCTTCTCTTCTCGCTCTTATTTGCGTATGTTAGCCACCATATCATGCTTAGTCGCTACTGCAACCTCACCACTTTACCCCTCCCTTTCCCATTAAGCTTTGCTAGTCTTGATACCCATGGTAATGGGATTGCTGAGTCCTCGTGGCTCACAGATTACTAGAACAACAGTTGCAGGTACAGGTTATGCGATGATCATGACATGAGAGCGATGTTTGCTTGTTTTGGAGTTCTTCTGCTTCTTCTTCAATCAGGGGATAGGTTCCAGGTCGGCAGCCTGGGCTAGCAGGGTGGATGTCGGTTGAGTTTCTGTTTGTGTTTCATCCGTAGTCGGATGATGCTCTTGTGTAAGATGATGTTGTATTCGTTTGGCATTCTATGCCGCTTGTATGTATCCCCAACTATTATGTAATGTTCATGTAATGATATCCACCTTGCAAAAGCGTTTCAACATGCGGGTCTATCCTTGGTGGGACATTCGAGTTCCTTTTGGATAGGGTTGCATATTGGGCGTGACAAAAATACTAAGGATTTAGTTCGGGGAAAGCTTCCAAAATCTATGGTCTAAATGAACCCAATTTTTTACCTTCGTTGCGATTGTTTATAATCTGAAAATTCCCATCCTCGGCTTCTACCCCCTTGTAGATGCTAAGCAGGGTGTTTCTGCAATAACAAAACAACCCTTAGCCGACGTCTCGGTGCCCGAAGGCGGTTGTGTTTAGCGGAAACGAGGCAATCAGATATGCGGGCTTTATAACTTTCACTTAGTCACAGGATCTTAAAGTTGGGAGGCCAGCAAGTAGCCCCCCGGTTAGTGTTCTGCGACAGCCGAGGTCAAGCCGTAAACAGTTCGGCCAATGTTATGAATGGCCCGTCATTTAATACAGTCATCGGATCACTGACCACTTTACGCTTATTGTGACAGTCAGTTTTCGGCTTTCTCCACTAAGGTGCTTAACAAGGCAAGATGGAAGCACAATCACAGTGGTTCTCCCTTTGCACACCTAGCCAAACAAAGCGGAGCATAGGAGGCAAGCACAGGAGCCGGGCAACCCAACTGTTGACCGAAGACACAATTCGAAACTGATGCATATATAGCAATATCCGAGAATTTTTGCCGAATCTCTAAAGGTGTCCGGCGTTGCACTGCGAGACTTATGCGGAAAACACACAAATAGTTGAAAAAGTGCCATAGGCTTGGAAAACAAAAAACGTCAGTAAAAACTCGACGTCCGAACTAGATCAATTGTTCGGTGCCAATCAGAAAATTGGTCTTAAAAAAATTGTGCTTCTGTCGTGCTTTGACCTGACACACCCTATTTCAAGACTTCAAGCGGGTCAGCCTACGGCTTCAACCTCCTATCCCGAAGGCAAAGTACTTCTCACTTGGCCAGTTTAGCAAACTTTAGTGGCTTTGAGAGATTAATTAGGCTCTCGGCTATTGACCACACACTCGCTTCGAAAAATGGAGTGATAGAAAAAAGACTTTGCAACCACTAAGAAGAAGAACACTTACTGTAAAATAGCTCACATAAATTTAAGAGCCCCCGAGTGACTTGGGTAAAAGAATTTTATGTATAATGATTGTATGTACCAATGTACTTATATCATATCTATGTTCACCCGAACTTTAAACGCGTCTTAACCGACCGTCGGCTTCTCCCTCTTCGGTCAAGGACCGAAAAGTGTTATGTACTCCACCTATCAAGAATATCGATGGTGTTTCCGATAACCAGGCAATCAGGTCATAAGGCTGTAACAGACAAAGCGCGCTCAGGGAACTTATGCTATTTTACTGACAAAGTGTAAGAAGCATCTTCGAAGAAAATAGTACCCCCACCGATACCTTTCTTCGGTGCTCATTGTTAATATGAGACTTGTGCAATAGATTTTTTGTACTCATGAGTTCTGTTGTGTGCCGACCAGAATTGAAAACAGTAAGAGCGCTAGCTTTTGGCTTCACGCAGTCTGAGGTCCAGCTCGGGTGACCCGATCGTGACAATCGCAGAGGTGCTCCCTTTACTCCCTAGCTGAACAATCAGGAACATAGGGGTAAACACAGGAGCAAGGCAACCCAGCTTGCAAATCACTTAGGTCAATATGGTGCATATTGTGGCGTAATACATGAACAAGGAATGAAGCCGTACAAGTATAATCATATGCAAGAGGAAAAGCTCCAACAAGGGAGCCCCCAAGTAAACGGGGTATTTGAATTTGTGTGTCACAAACAAAGTTTGGACAAGGAAGTTTTTCACAAACAACTTTTTTCTAAAAAAAGTATAATCCTTGGTCGGACCGAACAAAATTTAAAACTGAAAGTTTTTGAGCATGAAAGCAACATAGCTGGTTAATGTGTTCGGCATTGATGACGCGGTCCGAGCTTCGTGCGGGAGGAGGTCTCAGCCCCCCAGCCTGATGTGGCCGAGTGAAGAGCTCGGCACTCCGAAGAGGTGAAGCCCTCGGTCTAGCCGAGGTGAAGGAGCAGGCCGGCAGTATGACGCCGAAGTCCCCGATGTGGGTTAATGAAGTGATGATGAAGCCCTGGTCCAGCGTTGGTGACGTGGTACACCGGTACGCTTAGGTGACAGTGATGCCGGACCTGGATCATTTATCTGCGCAAAGAAAATAGTGCAAGCCAGAGATAATAGTAATAATAATAAATTAAAAAAAGGTTGCATAATTAATAATTTATGCCAAGTGAATAATAAAAAAAATATGGCCTGTGTGCCGAACACTCGATGAGGTAGAGCTCCCTTAGTGATGCCAAAGTCCCCGAGGCAACCGAACATGTTGGTGTGGCAATTCGACCAACAAGATGATCGTGCGGGCCGATTTATGCCGATTCGGACGACGACGTCGGCTTGCCGAAGTGATCGTGTGACGCAGTCGAAGTGGATTACTGGAAGTCGATTATTGAAGCCCCGGAGTTGACTGATGCGACGAGAAGGTTGGCATGGTAGTTGGACCAATTAGGTCATGATGCATCCGAATTGGAGCCAGTTGGGGCGATGGCGTCAGATTGCCGAGCTGGCGGCATAGAGCAACCACGTCGCGCATGAGGTGTCCGTCAGTTGGCGCACAGAAAACCAGACTGATGGGAAGACAGTCAAGTTGAGGCCGCGCGAAGGAGATTCCTTAATCATAAGAGACACTTAAAATCAAGCTGTGTTCAAACCTCGCAAAATCGTGAACAATTAGTACCATGCATGCCTTTAAGTATGTACTACATGGAAAACAAGGTAGTCTATGCCTTTAAATAAGGAAGAAAGAGGGAAAGAAGACATGGAATCTTCCTGATTATCTTCCCCATAGTAATTTTGGAGAGAGGGAAGGCATTAAATAATCTGTCCATGTGAAGCAGATTTGTTGCCCTTGTCGGCTGCCGAACATAGCATGTTTCCCTGGAACTCCATGCGTGTCACTTTTTCTTGAATCAAAGCGGAGCAGCCGGCTTGATCCGGACTGATTTGGCGCCTGATGCGTGATTGGTCGGTGCTGAATTGAGTACGGCTGTAGCCTGCAGGGCTTGTGGGCGGCGATAGTCAACCTGCGCCCACACACAATCTGATAACTTGTGCAGCCGCAGGTAGATTGATTTCAACCTGCTCGCTCCTGCAAACAGAACAACACGAAAGAGTAGACAGGAAAAACCGAAAAGAATTGATTACGCCGAATAGGTAAAAAACTGATAGGACAACACCTGATTCAACGTCGCTTCGAGATCCCATCGCACCGCGACGACACCCAGCAGGCTCTCAATGAAAGCACCAATGTCGGTTCAATATCCGGCGTATCTTGTAGTAGGGGTCCTAAGCTAGGCGTCTTGGAACGATGGTAACATGGACACGGGATTTTACCCAGGTTCGGGCCCTCTTGATGGAGGTAAAACCCTACGTCCTGCTTTTGATTGTATTCATATGGGTGTAGTACAGAGTACATATGTCTACCACGAGATTGTAGTAATGAATATGAGATTGTCTATTGACTAGCCTGGCCTCGGTTTATATAAGACATCGGAGGCCCAGGGTTTAGGAGAGTCCTTGTCTTGGGCGCCAAGTCTTGTGGAGTCTTCCTTGTATGCGGCAGGGGTTGTCCGAACTGGCCCATGAGCATACGGCCATGGGGGTCCTCGGCCAAATCCAACTGATCGGGAGATGACGTGGTGAGTACCCCCTAGTCCAGGACACCATCAACGATGTTTTGATCATCGATCCATACTTTTTTGGCAGTCCGGCGAGGTCCCGCACCGAACAATCCTCATCGGAGGGTTCACTAGGTTCGGATTCTATGGACAGTGGGACACCCCCGAAGGCCCCTTCCCCAAAACACGTAAATGACACCGACGCATCGTCCCAGAGGGACCCAAGCCAAGGAGGGGGGAGAAGACCGTAAAGGCTGTGCCAGGGGGTCAAGCTTCAAGGGCCGGACACACAGGAGAAAAGGTTCCCATGGATGTCGATGGCGGGGGCTATCTCGAATTCGGCCCCCAACCGGACATGATTCCGGAGACCGTATGGCTTCGGAATTAGGCAGGCAGCCTCCCTCGGCTAGAGGGGGTGCGCCTGTTCCACCGGCAACTTCTGTCCAGCCAGAGGTGCTAGTTACTTTATCGGCGGCGCTGAAGAGCGCCTCCATCGTTGAAGAACACCGTGCCCTTATGGGTACGATGATTGAGAAGATTCAGTCCACTAAGAGTGGACTGAATGAAGCCTGCATCAGCCTTATAACGGGCTTTGAGGTATGTTTTGTGAGGTTTCGAAGAATGTCATAGTGTAGGTAGTAGCCCCTGATACACCGTTCGGTGAAAGAAGGCACCGGACAGAGGATCAAATATATGTTCGGAGGATACTTACTTTATGGCATGTCTTCCTCTTCCTTTTTTATAAGAAGGCGTCTGTAGCGACTGCCGCCTCTCATACTGTGGAAGTCTCCAGACTGAAGCAAAGTCTGGAGTGGGCCGAAGAAGAACTCGGCCAAGTGAAGAAACAGTTGGAGGATAACCAAGGTATGCCAAAAAACCTTGCTCGCGTTCACCGCGAATGAGTTAATTAGTGTGATAGAAATATGTTCATGGTTTGCTTTAGGGGCGATGACCAAAGTCGAGGCTCTTAAGAAGGCTGTTGCCGAGGACGAGAAAAAGGCAGCCGCAGAGCAAGCTCTTCATGAGAAGCACGAGGCCAGGGTTATTGAGGCTGAGCAAGAGCTCCAAGAGGTTGTGAAGAAATGCGAGACCTTGGAGCAGAGCTTAACAAAGAAAGAATCCAAACTCACCAAGGCTCATCAAGTCGCACGTGATGCCCGAGGGGAAACCCAAGGCGCCCTGCAAGAAATCCAAGAGGCGAAGAAGATCGCGACGGGTAAGGCTTTTTCTATGCAAAGCAAGTATTTGAGGAGAAAATCAAGTTGCTAATTTGAATTCTGATTTCCCCAGGGGTATTTGCGGAGCTGCCACGCAGGATATCTGATGCCGCACAATTCTATCGAGCTGAAGAAAGGTGCAATGCGGAGAAGCTCTTCTGGTCGCCGCCATTTGCCGATCAGCTAAAGCAGCTAATCGAACTACATAAGGCGGCCGAACTAGCCATGAAGGATTTAATTATCCGGCTATGGCCCGCCGAGACGATTCCAAGTAGCTACTTCGGGCTCGTGAAGCGGCTTGTGAGTGCCTGCCCTCGACTTGATGGCATCACGCGGTCGGTCTATATTGAGGGTGCGCGAATGGCCTTCGCCCACACAAAGGTGCACTGGGGGAAGATGGATGCTGAAAAGCTGATGACCGAGGGACCGCCGGAGGGGAAGGAGCACCGCAAGCCCGAGTTATATTATGATAGTGTCTTGAAAGGATCCCGTCTTGCGGCGGAGCAATGCACCAAGGACATTATATTTCCATGAATAGAGTCATGTTGTCCTTTGTAATGTTGAACAAGGTCATTTCTATTATTTATTGCCTGTTATTTGAGAATTTTCCTCCTGCGCGGCCGTTTTATATATTAATCCTGAGAGTTAGCCAGTCGTCGGCTTCTACCCCCACATAGGAAGTACGGGGGTGTTTGGGATAAATCTAAGCACTCTTTATCCCGGTTTTGGGTCCTTGAAGGAGGTGTTCAGTACAACGAACCAGGCAATCGGACTATAAGGCTTTATCACTCTCACTTAGCCATAGGAGTTTGACAAAAGGAAGGTAGGCGCAGCCCCTGGTGTTCGGAAGACCGCACGAGGGGCTCTATAAGCACCTGATCGGGAGAAGAGCCAATCCATCGCACGCTGCATTAGTTATCGCATAATGCAGAAGAAATCCTTAAAGATTATACAACCTCTCGAATAGCTGACCAGCTCTCGCCGTATCATGACAGACAGTTTTCGGCTTTCTCTACTGAGGCGCTCGTCCGGAAGAACCGGGACACAATCACAGTAGTTCTCCCTGTGCCATGCTAGCCAATATAGCGGAACGTAAGGCAGAAAAACATAGGAGCCGGGCAAACCCAACTATTGACCCAGGACATGATTCGGAGCTGATGCATATAATGCTATAAGTTCAGGGTGCCGAACGACCGTGAAGGTGTTCGGACTTTATTGCCGTATTATGGTACAATGAAACCCCTGGCATATTAAGGCATATCGCGATGTACGGATGCCATTTGACAAAGAGTGTCAATAAGAAACAACAACAGATAAGCGTCATATAAAGCCACATGTTGTAATTGAATAACACGTCGATGCGTATGAGTACAGGTAATGTGATAAAAATAAATATGACTTCGGAACCTGCTGAGACCAGGCGGGAGGAGGTTGTGTGCGGATCCGGAGTGTAATCGGATGGTCATCAAGGGGAATATCTAATTATTCCCTTACGCATTCGAGCTGCTTCCATGTCCCAAGTCCTGGCCTACGCAAAAGTGGACCTGCAAAGGAAGTGCAAAAAGATAATTTGTGTGCCACGGAGCGGTTAAGCTGCATTGCATCGCCTATCGTAGTTGTGCCTCCGTTTACTGCTGGAGTGTTTTAATTGCGCTCCAGATGAGCCGGGCTATCCTGCCACGAAGTAGTTCGGACTCCCTCGACGGTGTCTGAGAGCTTGGCTATCGACTCGAGGTTCGATTGAAAGATGCCACTCATTGCTTCTACTGTTAAGGCGGCGGTATATTCTTCGGCACAGGGGGGGGGGGGCTCGGCCATGCCATTAACTGTTATGATGCCGTGCGAACCGGGCATCTTGAGCTTTTGGAAGGCATAATGTGGCACCGCGTTGAATTGAGAAAATGTAGTTTGTCTGAGCAGTGCATGATAATTATTGCGAAAAGGGACGACGTCGAAGATTAACTCTTCGGTGCAGTAACTGTCCGGTGATCCGAGGACTACCTCCGGAGTGATGGAGCCTATACAACGGGGCTCCACACCTGGTATAAAACCTTTAAAGGTGGTTTTAGTGGGCTTGATCATCGAAAGATCAATACCCATCTTGCGCACTGTGTCCTGATACATCAGGTTTAGATTGCTGCCTCCGTCCATAAGGACACGTGTGAGGTGGAATCCGTCAATTATTGGGTCAAGGACTAGTGCGGCTGAATTGCCCTGATTGGTATTGGTCGGATGATCCGTACGATCGAAAGTGATCGGCCATAGTGTATGTTGTGGGGCGACTGGCTTCGTTAAGTCGACATCCCTAAGAGTGCACATCCGTTCCAGCTTGTGGGTGGCGTTTATCATATTCACCGTTTTGATTTGCGGGGGAAATTTCTTTTGCTCTCCTGTGTTTGGTGATCGGGGCTCCTCGTCGTCGTCATCGCTTTGTGACCCCTTCCCCTTATTTTTCGGCACCTGACCTGCCGGCTTATTTGAAGACCCAGCATTCTCTGTTAGTATGATTGGCTGGTGTTCCTGGGGTGCCATGAATTTGAAATGGACGGTCGAGTATGCGGTCCAGACTGGACGGGCCCGAATTGTTCTTTTGGAATGGCTTTTTCCACTGATCGGACTTAGAGCCACTGAATCTGGCATTGACTATCGTGTCTCCGGCGTTATCACCATTTTTGCGGCGCTTGTGTTTGTTGCGTCGGGGCTTGCCGTTGCTATCTGTGGCCTCTGATGTGCCAGGATTGCTTGTTGTGTTGTTGCTACGAGCCAACCAGCTATCCTCGCCCACACAAAAGCGGGTCATGAGTGTTGTGAGGGCTGCCATGGACTTCGGCTTTTCCTGGCCGACATGTCGGGCAAGCCACTCGTCACGGATGTTATGCTTAAAGGCCGCCAGGGCTTCGGCATTCGGACAGTCGACAATTTGGTTCTTTTTAGTTAGGAATCGAGTCCAGAATTTCCTGGCCGACTCTCCGGGCTGTTGGGTTATGTGACTTATGTCATCAGCGTCTGGTGGTTGCACATAAGTGCCCTGGAAGTTATCCAAGAATGCATCTGCCAGGTTCTCCCAACTTCCAATGGAGTTTGCCGGCAAACTATTCAGCCAATGCCGAGCCGGTCCCTTGAGATTTAGTGGGAGGTACTGGATGGCGTGTAGATCATCTCCGCGGGCCATGTGAATATGGAGAAAGAAATCTTCTATCCATTCTGTGGGGTCTGTAGTCCCATCGCAGGGCTCGATATTTACGGGCTTAAACCCTTCTAGGACCTCATGATTCATTACTTCGTCAGTGAAGCATAGGGGGTGTGCAGTGCCTCTATGCCGGGTTACATCACGACGCAGTTCAAATGAGTCTAGTCTGTTGTATTCGTCCCGGCTGGATTTGTTTTTAGCATATCCGGCGTGACGGTCATGGTCACGCGTTGGGGCGCGCCCCCGTGATCTGTAGATCGATCTTCACTGTCCTGCTTTGTATTCCAATATGTCTCGCAGGTCATGCTTGTAGCCCCGGGCCTTTGTGTTTTTGCTTGTTTGGCGACGGGGTGCGGGCTGGACTTCGGGCTGATACACCGCTTTGTCTTGGCCACGAGGTGGTCGGTCAGCCGCATCCTGCGCTGGTAGTGTAGGCTTTAATGCCTCCTCCTCGAGTTGAGGTAGTGACCTACGCTTTGGGTAACTTTTGGTTGGGCGTTCGAGTCCGTATTCCTCGACCGCCAGGACCTCAGTCCATCTATCAGTTAGCAGATCTTGATCATCTTGAAGTTGTCGCTGCTTTTTCTTCAGGCTTTTTGCAGTGGCTATAAGCCAGCGCTTGAGGCGCTCCTGCTCGAAGGGATCCTCAGGCACGATGAATTCTTCGTCGGTGAGGCTCACCTCGTCTTCGGAGAGGGGCATATAATTATCATCCTCTGAGTCTCCATCCATTGCCAGTTTATCAGGGCTAACTTGCCCATCCTCCTGTCCGGCTTGCTCGAAGGTTTGCTGGGCGGGATTGTTTTCATCTTCAGCACCATCCAGAGTGCTATTGTCTCTTGTGCCGGTGTCACCATTTTTGTTGTGGCGGGTCTTAGAGCGGCGCCGTCGGCGCTTAGATTGCTTCTCGAGGGGATTATCCTCTATTGCCTCGTCGCCATT
>NC_041391.1:333860785-333929660 GCF_002162155.2 Triticum dicoccoides | reverse complement strand
TCATATGATGAGGTGGCTGTCGAGCGCCCTGTGGGCGGTGGTTCCTGTTCTTCTCCTGCATCGTCGTCCATACCGTCGATGTCTTCGGAGTCGAAATCAAGCATGTCGGTTAAGTCGTCGACAGTGGCTATTAAGTGGTTAAATTCGTCCGCTTCCCACTCAAGCCGGACATAGTTCGGCCAAGAGTCTCCTAATAGGGAGAGAGACTTTAATTAATTTAGCACGTCGCCCATGGGCGAGTGCTGAAAGATATTCGCGGAGGTAAACTCCATGATCGGTGCCCAATCAGATTCGATAGGCACGGATGCACGCGGTTCGGAGCCTATGGCCGGAGACGAGTCCGAGGGTCCGATGACACAGACCTCATTGGAGGCGAAGGCTGTGTTCGGCCCTAGCGCTGCTGAGTGTGTGGCCTCCGTGGTGAGGTCCATCCTCCCGTCCTCGGATGGCACGATCTGCTCCGGATTAGGAGCCGGGGCAACCGCAGGTGTGATCTACCGAAAAACGTCTGATGGAAGATCAAGGTCATGCTCCTCGTGACTGTTCGGCACACCTGCCATGGGCTCGAATCCATCGAAGATCAAGTCTCCGCGGATGTCGGCGGTGTAGTTTAGGCTTGCAAGCCAGACCTGATGGCCAGGGGCGTAGCTATCGATCTGCTCCAGATGGCCAAGCGAGTTGGCTCGCAGTGCGAAGCCGCCGAACATGAAGATCTGTCTGGGGAGGAAAACCTCGCCCTGGATTGCATCGTTGTAGATGATTGAAGGAGCGATCAAGCCTTACCCTGATGACACCGTGGAACTCTCAATGAAAGCACCAATGTCGGTGTCAAAACCGGGGATCTCGGGTAGGGGGTCCTGAACTATGCGTCTAAGGCTAATGGTAACAGGAGGCGGGGGACACAATGTTTACCCAAGTTCGGGCCCTCTCGATGGAGGTAATTCCATACTTCCTGCTTGATTGATCTTGATGATATGAGTATTACAAGAGTTGATCTACCACGAGATCGTAGAGACTAAACCCTAGAGGCTAGCCTATGATTATGATTGTTGTTCTTGTCCTACGGACTAAACCCTCCGGTTTATATAGACACCGGAGGGGGCTAGGGTTACACAGAGTTGGTTATAGAGAAGGAGATCTACATATCTAAATTGCCAAGCTTGCCTTCCATGCAAAGGAGAGTCCCACCCGGACATGGGACGAAGTCTTCTATCTTGTATCTTCATAGTCCAACAGTCCGACCAAAGTATATAGTACGGCTGTCTGAGGACCCCCTAATCCAGGACTCCCTCACCCGCCGCTGCGCCGTCCACCTGACCCAAGAGGTGCGCCCCCAAGGAGTGGCCAAGTTAGGCGACCCCCATCAGGGTGATGGCAAAGAGCCGCCCCCAGGCTGGCTTGGCAGGGCATCAGGTTTAATGGACAATGGAGCATAAGGACTGGGGGCTGGACCCAGGGTGATGGTTCCTGGTGCCTCTGCGCTGCTGTTGGCGGGCTCGTCATACGAGCAAGGAAGGAGCCCGTACTTTTTCCCCTCGTTGGCCCAGACATCAAGATCGCCAAGGCCACATGGAGAAGGGACCCCTACTCGATTAAACGCCCCACCAGCACCTTCGACAACAATGGCCACTAGTTACAACCAATATCTCTGGAACACATCTGTCACGCCCAAGATACGGCCCTATCCTAAAGGAACTCGAAGGTCCCACCAAGGATAGAAGCCCATCTTGAAGATGCTTTTGCAAGGTGGATACCATTACATCAACATTACATAATAGATGGAGATACATACAAGAGGCACAAACGCCCAAGAATACATCAACATACATGAGAACAACATCCGACTACGGACGAAACATAAATAGAAACTCAAATGACATCCACCCTGCTAGCCCAGGCTGCCGACCTGGAACCTATCCCCTGATCAAAGAAGAAGCACAAGAAGAACTCCAAAACAAGCAAACATCGCTCTCGTGTCATGATCATCGCATAACCTGTACCTGCAACTATTGTTGTAGTAATCTGTGAGCCACGAGGACTCAGCAATCCCATTACCATGGGTATCAAGACTAGCAAAGCTTAAAGGGAAAGGAAGGGGTAAAGTGGTGAGGTTGCAGCAGCGACTAAGCATATATGGTGGCTAACATACGCAAATAGGAGCGAGAAGAGAAGCAAAGGAATGGTCGTGAAGCTAGCAATGATCAAGAGGTGATCCTGAACACCTACTTACGTCAAACATAACCCAGAAACCGTGTTCACTTCCCGGACTCCACCAAAAAGAGACCATCATGGCTACACACGCGGTTGATGCATTTTAATTCGGATCTGGTGTCAAGTTATCTACAACCGGACATTAACAAATTCCCATCTGCCACATAACCACGAGCATGGCTTTCGAAAGATAATACCCTGCAGGGGTGTCCCAACTTAGCCCATGATAAGCTCTCGCGATCAACGAAGGATATACCTTCTCCCAGGAAAACCCGATCAGTCTCGGAATCCCGGTTTACAAGACATTTCGACAATGGTAAAACAAGACCAGCAAAGCCACCCGATGTGCCGACAATCCCGATAGGAGCTCCACATATCTTGTTCTCAGGGCAACACCGGATGAGACAGGCTACGAGTAAAACCAGACCTCGAGTTGCCCCAAGGGGGCCCCGCAGGTGGCTCGGTTCGGACCAACACTTAGAGAAGCACTGGCCCGGGGGGGGGGGGCTAAAATAAAGATGACCCGTGGGTTAATTACTCCCAAGGGAAAGGTGGGTAGTGGTGAGGCAAATGCTAAAACCAAGGTTGGGCCTTGCTGGAGGAGTTTTATTCAAAGCGAACTATCAAGGGGGTCCCATAAATCACCCGACCGCGTAAGGAACGCAAAATCCGGGAACATAACACCGGTATGACAGAAACTAGGGCGGCAAGAGTGGAACAAAACACCAGGCATAAGGCCGAGCCTTCCACCCTTTACCAAATATATAGATGCATTAATTAAATAAGAGATATTGTTATATCCCAACATAATCCTGTCCACCATGGAGCAATCTTTAACTTCACCTGCAACTAACAACGCTATAAGAGGGGCTGAGCAAAGCGGTAACATAGCCAAACAACGGTTTGCTAGGAAGGGTGACAAGGTTAGAGGCTGACATGGCAATTTGGGAGGCTTGAAGAGCAAGCGATAGGTAGCGCAGCAAAGCGATAGAACGAAGCAACTAGCATAGCAATGATAGTAATGAGATCCAAGGTGACAGTCATCTTGCCTGAAATCCCGCAAGGAAGAAGAACGAGTCCATGAAGAAGATGAAGCCACAAAGACGAACCACACGTAGACGAACGCATCCTCATGATCGCAACGAAACGGGAACTATCGAGAAGAAGCACACAACATGGTAAACACACCACACAAGAACAAGGGATGATGCACAACCAAGCATGATGCATGGCAAAGCTAGATGAGGCTACTCATGGCAAGAGATGATGCATATAAGAGCAACACATCAAAACAAGTTTAAATGAGGTCGGGAACAACATATAACAATTCCGGTAAGTCCTCATATGCATATCTAGAAATTGGTCCAGAACTGAATAAATCTTATGTTCAAGTTGTTAAATAGCAAGTTAAGATGCACCAAGATGATCTACACGAGATTCTAGTCAAGTTACATATAAAGTTCGTTTAATTCGGAGCTACGGCCTAGAAGATATGAGCAAAACAAGTTAAACATGGCATTGATGTTAAATGCATCCAAACATCAAGCAAACACCTCAAACAAGGATGCAACACGATAATATGAAACTACATGCAAAATCAAGCAACTTTCATATAGAGCACAATCAAAACGGAGCAACGGTTCAACGCATACACTATACAAGTTTAAAGGACAAGCTGTCCAAAACAGCAACTAGGCATATAGCAAGCATCAAAACAATATGCTACAGCACCCCAACATAAGAACAAAAGGCATGGGCATGATGTACAGGTAATGCATGATAAAACATGAACACTGAGCTATCTCCAGAAATCACTAGAACATGCTCAAAAGGACATGGCAAGATTGCAAATAATAACAGTTTCAGACATCAGGAAATAACATCAGGTTGCAATGTTTAGAGCTATCAAAAAACATGTTACAGGAACTTAACATGGCAAAAAAAGGCATGGAATGAATCTACTAAATGCATAGAACAAAAGTCTTTTAGTGACCATGAGCCAAAAAGGATTAGAAGATATGATGGTACCCATGTAAACATGGCAAGTTATATGACAGATTCATACATGACAGGAACAACAATAAGTAGACATGTTGGTGAGCTTGAACCACTCACCACAGAGCAATACATGGCATGTCAAGGCAACCAACAGTAAGAAGACATGTTTATGAAGCTAAGCATGGCAAGAACAAGTTCATAGAGTGCGTGGGTCACTAGAGAAACACATGGCAAAACTGAACTTAATGTTAACTGGCTGACAGCAACATTATTTAGCAAGTTTGGAGCAAGATAAAAACATGTTACAGCAAGCTATAAATGCAACCAGGGACATGAATGGATAGAGCATGACATGTACAACAAAACATCCTTAGTGAACATCTCCAGATTATGCATAGAATGACTTGTAGCAGCAGGTTTACATAGCAACAAAATATAACAGAATCAACCTAGCAAAACAGCAACAACAAGTACCCTACTTAACAAGCTCGATGCACTCAGTACAAGATTCACAAAAATACATGGATTGCACCTCTGTAAAGATGGCATGATGAAGTACAAAACACATGTAGAGCTCATGCTCATAGGATGCACACATCAAATGCAATGAAAAAGACAAATCACCAAGTTATAACAGTTTCAGCAGATTAACATCAACTAGCACACTTGCAGCGATTATTCAGGCATCAATATGGACTCGAATGAACATGATGCAATGGAATGAAATGAAGAGCATCTCACAACGAACATTTTGACATATTATACGCATGAAACGGAGCAGTATGCAGCAAGTTATGATGCGATGAACATGGCAACAGAATGCTGAAAACTACGGGGACTTGGAAGAATTTCACCTCCGCGAAAAATCAACGAGGGACGGGCTCGACCCGGGACGGAGGGATCCAGGGCGGGGACGGCGTGTTTGGCTCGGATCCCGGTGGATCTCATCCACCTTGCAGGTTCCGGGTTGTCGCCGGAGACGGCCGAAGTTGAGGAGGGAGATGGGGCGCCACGGGAGGCGAGGCCATGGCGAGGCACGGCGGCGGGGAAGCTAGATCTGGCCGGAGGGAGGCCGAGGCGGAGCGGCGCCGGCCGATGGAGGCGGCGAGACGACGGGCGGCGGCGGCTGACGAGGCGCGTCGGCGGGAGGAGCTTCGGGCTCGGGCGCGGGGCACGGGGCCGAGCGGGCAACGGCACGGAGGGCAGGGACGGCGATGGCGGGGTCGGGCAGCAGCGCACCGGCGGTGAGGCGCGGCGCACTCCGGCAGCGGCGCTCGGTGGCCGGCGGCGGGGTCGAAGGGAGGCGCGGGGCGGCGCGCGGTCGGGCTGCGCGGCGGCGGCGCGCGGGCTCGCGCCGGCCCGCGGCGGCGAGCGGCGGTGAAGTGCCACGTGGCAGCTTCTGGTTGGACGGGGGAGCGGGGCGGACACGTCCGGTCCGATCCGGACATACATCTCATCAAAATATCGAACGAATACCAAATTCACATGATTACTTATAACAAGACTTCTCCCATGTCCTCGGGAACAAAAGTAACTACTCACAAATCATATTCATGTTCATAATTAGAGGAGTATTGAATAGCATTAAGGATCTGAACATACGATCATCCACCAAATAATCCAACTAGCATCAACTACAAGGAGTAATCAACAGTACTAGCTGTTGGATATTGGGTTCTGGCAAAACCCTTAAGGTTCAAGCTTATGGTCTTGCCACTCCTTATTCCTTCATCCATCATGATCTCACCCAAAACTAGAAAAACATCAGCACACAAAACTCAACACAAACCTCATGAGATCCGTTAGTATAATAGACAAATCATAAACTTTAGGTACTCTTATAAGCTCATTCATAATTTATTATTGCATAATACCTACTGTATTCTAACTTTTCCATTACTTATACCCCCCTGATATAATCCATAACAGCATTAAAACAAGTAAACTATGCAATAAAAATAGAATCGGTCTAAAACAGAATAGTTTGTAATGATTTGAAAAAACTATACTTCTGTAACTCCAAAAAACTGAAAATTTTGGAAAACTTGGGCAATTTGTATATCAATCATGTATAAAATTTTCAGAATTTTATCATGTTCCTGCGAATTATCGAAATTCCAGCAATGGGAGCAAAACTTTCTGTTTTTCACACAATCAAATAACATGTAAACGAAATCATCCAAACACTAACTAAAAGATCAAACCACAATAACAGTACGATGATTGCGTCAACACACCAAAACAGAAAGTAAAAGCAAACATTTGAGATAACTTTATAGCCATTAAGATAGGCTTGAGTTTTTAAATGATGCTCGCATATAAGATAAGAATTGAAATGCAAAGAGAGCATCATACAACATGCGAAAACCACACTTAAGTATAACCCTCTTCCTATGCATAGGCATTTTATAGGAAAAAATTTATCAAGACAAAGAATCTCTAGGATATGCAAATAGGAAGAATGAAGCATTAATAATTTCAACATCAAGAGAGGTAATTGAATAACATGAAAGTTTCAACAACCATATTTTCCTCTCTCATGATAATTACATGTAGGATCAGTATCAAATTCAACAATATAACTATCATATAAAATATCATCTTCGTGATCCACATGCATGAAAGTTTAATAATCTTCTGAGATAATGGGATTAACATTAAGTAAAGTCATAACCTCTCCAAACCCACTTTTATCAAAAAAATGTAAAATTGAACACTCTCCGAATATGTGGGATTATTTTTACCTAAAGTTGACACTCTTCCAAACCCACTTTCAATATTATTGCAAACATTATTATCAATGACATATTCATCATGAGGCTTAAATAAATTTTGAAGATCATAAGAAGCATCACCCCAATCAGGATCATTGCAGTAAGTAGTGGACATAACAAAATTATCATCCCCAAGCTTGCAGCTTTGCATATCATTAGCACAATTGACATTAATACAATTTACAGTAACATAATTACAATCATGCTTTTCATTCAAGGAGCTATCATGAATCACTTTATAAATTTCTTCTTCATCACAATTTTGAGATTCATGATTTTCAAGCAAAACTTCATAGAGATAATCAAGTGCACTCAACTCACTAGCAATTGGTTCATCATAATTGGATTTTTTTGACAAGATTAGCAAGTGGATGAGAATCCATATTAATAATTTTTAGCAAGCAAAGATGCAAGCAAATAGAAGGCACATGGCAACACAAGCAAAGATAGTAACGCAAAATATTTTTGGTATTTTTGAGTTTTTAGAAGTGGAGGGAGATGAAAAAGAGAGGCCTATAAAAAGTAGAGCAAGTAGATTATAGTTTGAGTGAAGGTACGTGTAGTGACCTGATGATGTCTCTCCAGCAACGGCGCCAGCAATTCTTTTTGCTACTTGTAAGCTGCGTTGGGATTTTCCCCGAAGAGGAAGGGTGAAGCAGTATAATAGAGATAAGTATTTCCCTCAGTGAGAACCAAGGTTTATCGAACAAGAAGGAGAACCAACCAAACCGTAGTGAACAAAACCTGCACACACAAAAGCAAATACTTGCAGCCCAACACGGGCAAGATGGTTGTCAATCCCCTGGGACTCGTTACTTGCAAAGGTCAAATCTTGTATAGGTAGATAGATAAATTGCAAAACACAATAAAAGTAAATAAATTGTAGAAAGGTATTTTTAGTTTTTATAATATGATTAGAGTAGACCCGGGGGCCATAGTTTTCACTAGAGGCTTCTCTCTCGAAACAATAGCATACGATGGGTAAAGAAAATACTATTGGGCAATCGATAGGAAGCGCATAGTTATGACATATTCATAGCAATGATCATGTATATAAGCATCACGTCCATGAAAAGTAGACCGGCTCCTGCCTGCATCTACTACTATTACTCCACCAATCGATCGCCATCTAGCATGCATCTATGGTATTAAGTTCATGACAAACAGAGTAACGCCTTAAGCTAGATGACATGATGTAGCCAAAGTAAACTTAAGCAATATGATTAAACCCCATCGTTTTTCTCTTAATAGAAACAATATAATACGTGCCTCGCTAACCCTTCTGTTACTGGATGAGGACAGCGCTAGATTAAACCCATTACAAAGCACCTCTACTACTGAAGATAAATCAATCTAGTTGGCCAAACCAAACAGATAGATTGGAGAGAAATACCAAACAACACTACTGGTAAAGGGCTTATAGGTGAACCCAAATGAGTGGTGGGCAAGACGGGGGCGGGTAGCAAAACATGCCTGCCATAGCTAATAGACTAACTGTGGCGGGTGGAACTCATGACACGCCACAGGTATAATCTCCCGGGTGGGACTTGCTTGCGTAACTCAGTAGTGAAGGGATCTACATAGCGCCTGGCATAGGTTGATGACGGAGAAGTGGAGAGTTTTTTCTAGTAGCCGCCACTAGTTATCCTTGCCAGATGTCCAGATTTGTCAGAACATAGCTGTAGCAGTTGATTGTTACCGTCCGTCACAACACGAACACATTTCATCAACCCATGCACACCCCAGCCATCCTCCCCCTCACTTCACTCACTCACTCACCCTAACCCTTACCCATGGATCTTGCTCTCGGTGCCGCTGTTGACTGTGCCTCGTCGTCCTCTTCACCGGCCCTGTCGGCTGTGCCATCCTATTGGTTACCCCTGTCGACCCGCCATAACCATCGCCATGGGATCCAGTACAGTTGCGTCATCCTTGCTGTCACCCACACCAACAGTCGTGGCTGCCACCAACGCCCATGGCTGTGGCTACCACCCTCATTGGTAGCAGAGCTAGGGTTAGAGTTAGGAGTACGTGGGTTAGGGGGTTACGGATAGGGTTTGTAGATCATAGATTCCTTGTGATTCGTATTGTGTTCTGTTACATTGTTTTGTTGTTAGGGTTGTGACTTGGGTTTGTAGATTGTAAATTATAGGCACTTTCTCATTCATAGATTGTTTACATGGATTCATAGTAAGAGCTCAAACTTTAATGTTTAGTGTTGTTGATATTGTTAGTTACACTCTTTGTTCATAGATTATTGGAACTTTCTTATTCATATTCTTAGATCATGGACCATAGATTGTAGGAACTTTCTTATTCGTATTCGTAGATCGTAGGACGTAGATTGTAGGAACTTTATTTACAGGGATTCATAATAAAAGCTAATGTTTTGGCGAAACATTGACTTATTTCTGTTTCACCAAATTTCTTGCGCTTAATATGTCCATTTTAAAGAAGAGTTTATGTCCAATTTTAATGTAATTCTGTTGAAATTGAGTCATTTAGATAATTAATGTTTTTCTATAGGTAATATACTTAATGAGTCTGCTGATATTGTTAACTACATTTTTTATTTGGGGGGGGGGGGTTCTCGCTCTAAATCCACATACTGAGATGGGAGATGTTGTTTTAGCAGGAGGATACCGACTATTGTTGTACAGGTCGTCCTTCCTATCCTCCTCCTCTGAGAACAGTCAGGAGGAGAAGCTGAAGGACGACCTTCACCAACGATCAAAATAACATTGAGTGTGCATCATATATACAACCGCTAGGGAGATGAACAAACTGTTGTCATAGAGGGTCGTTCTGGCCTCCTCCTCCTCCGATACATTGGTAAACAAGGAGGAGAAGCTGAAGAACGACCCTCACTGACAGTCGAAGTACCAGTCATGGAGTGCCCAACATATGTACAACCACTTAAGAGTGAGAAAGGATCTCCCAAATAAAGACATCGAGGGTTGCCGTACATAGTTTTAATTATCTTCTTATATATTTGCTTTGGTATAAATGTGGTTTACCTAACTGACAACTTTTGTGATTTAGATGGAGGAGCTGAGAGGCCTCGTTACGACTCCTACAGCCCTAGACGCCATCATGAGGGTGCTTGGGTACTTGGTGTTCATGCTCACCTATGATGAGAGGACCTTAATAGATAGCCAGAAGACTATACAATATGCCAAGAGCGCCAAAGGATCTCCCGATCTTGGGAGGGCAGCCACTAGGAGTGGCAAAGATGCTACAATGAGGAGCCATCGAGGCTGCCAAGACAGTTTTTGAAACTGCCAAGTCCGCCCTAGCCAAGGTCAAGAAGATGATTGGAGACGGGGACAACACTTCACATAGTTGAACTTTTGTTTGTCAACTATTTGTGCACTGCCATAATGTGGTCTCTATGATTGATCTCTGAATGTAGTTTTTATGTTTCTATGAAAATTCCTATATGACTTTGCTATATGCAGTTGGCCAACTTGTTGTTAGCTTGTTTATTGACTATCGTAAAATGTGCTGGTGCTAATCTATAACACATCGTAATGTATATGATAGAATATGTAATTTTTTGTTGGTTATATGTATAGTTGTGGTGGGAAGTCCAGGTTGCCGGTCCCAACTACAACATCTAGATGTGGCGGGTGAGGGAAGTTTGGCAACCAAAAATTACAACATCTACCTGTAGCGAGTGGGGGGAGATGCCCGCCCCTAGAGATGCTCTACCAGTGGTGGGCGTGCACCCGCTGGTGATGGCGTACTAGAAGTGGCAGGAGATCGGTGGCGGGCGCCGTTGGGAGGCTTGCCCGCCATTGCTAGGCATTCCTGCTGTAATCAATCATGCACAATAAAGTTCAGAAAAGACTCAATTACTTTCAATGAATAATATGATCATAAACCCACAAGTCAGTGGATCCCAACGAACACACCACAAAAGAAGATTACATCGGATAGAACTCCAAGAAGATCAAGGAGAACATTGTATTGAAGAACAAAGAGAGAGAATAAGCCATCTAGCTACTAGCTATGGACCCGTGGTCTATGGTGAACTACTCAGAGATCATCGAAAGAGCAGCAAGGATGATGTAGAAGCCCTCCATGATCGATTCCCCCTCTAACAGAGTACCAGAAAAGTCCTACAGATGGGATCACGGAAGAACAGATGCTTGTGGTGGCGAAAAAAGTGTTTCGGATGGCTCTCCGTTCGTTTGGGAATATACATGAATTTATAGAGGTGGAATTAGGTCAAACAGAGCTATGTGGGTCCCACGAGCTCAAGGGGAGTGCCTACCCCCTAGGGTGTGCCCTGTGAGCTCGTGGCTCTCCTGTAGGTCTTTTGGCCTCCTCCCGAACCTTCTCGGGTCCCTTCTGGTCCAGAAAAAATCACCGTAAATTTTCATCGTGTTTGGACTTCGTTTGGTACTGGTTTTCTAAAAAGCCAAAAACAAGCATAAAAACAAGAATTGGCACTGGGTTAATAGGTTAGTCCCAAAAAATGATATAAAATAGCATAAAAATGCATATAAAGCATCCAGGATTGATATTATAATAGCATGAAACAAACAAAATTTATAGATACGTTGGAGACATATCACCCTCCCGCGATTAGCAGTAGTTGAATGCCCGATCAAAATCCTTCCCCGGTAGAGAAAGGTGAACGAATTGGATCCCGAGCAATGGTCATACATCATTTGTAACAAGCCCTGAAGTAATCCCCTGGTTATTTTGGCATATTATAATGTTTATGCATCATGTGCATCTCATAAGCATTGAATGAGCGTCATGTTGCATTAGTTAAATAATTATTATATTTCATCATTTTGTCAAATGGTGAATAAGTAACTCCCTTCTCCTTTTCAATCTTCTATACTGATATTGATGACCTGCAAGTGCATAGGGCTGTTGTAGCACTTTTGTGATAAGTGAAGTGTCGGACCCACGGGGAGCGAATAGGACAGAATTACAAACACCGCAACCACGCTATCACTTACGTAGTTACGTACGCACCCAAACCGTAGTTTGGAAATAGCCTACTCTAGTAAGTTGTTGGGAAGACAAGTAAAAGGATAGTGTTTATGTAAACTACAAACAAGAAATAAAAGACATAAAATTAAAGGAGCTAAACTAAGTGAAATGGTGCTTGAGTAGTAAACGTTCTCAAGGGAATTAGAGTCATCACCACAAGTATGATGCTAACAACACATGCTAAACATGGATCTCTAATTGTATCACTAAGCCACTTGTATATGATCTTGCATGGGTGGAGCCATTAAAGTACGCATTCCCACTAAGGTTACCACGTACACTCATGCCACCACCGCACTTCCCCACTCTGGTTATCACAATGATGATTAAGGGGAGTGAACTGCCCGTGGTCACGGCCTTAAGTTCTAGGGTTCTCCACTAATCCCTATTGCAATGATCAGGGACGAAGCAAGAATAGGTCCTATCACCACCTAACCTTGTCACCAATATGACTTTCCTCAAGTCCATAAGGGTCTAATGTTGCACGAGCAATCTTCACAACACCATGAAATAATCAACACAATACATATAAAGAGAATATTGGATCGCTTATTCAACAAAGTATTAATCATGCAAGGGTTCATCCAATTCCTCAAGAACTAACACAAGTACTCAAACATCATAGAGGGAGAGGGCAAGTTACAAGCCATCATGAAGCCGATGGAGGAGAGGGTCATGGCGGCGCCGGTGGTGGTGATGATGGCGCGCCGATGGTGAAGACCACATCTACCTGTAGCCGGTAGGCTGGTGCATGTGATGGAGGTGCCCCTTCTTATTCCTCTTGGCTTGGCCCTTCTCTTCTCTATGGAGGTGGTCTTGGAGCAGCAATGGAGATGGATGATGGCTGCATGGATGACTGAATGTGTTGGAGGTGGCGACTAGGGTTGATGATGCTTATATGAAGGCCTATCGGTATCTCCTCCGTCGATGTGGTCATCCAAGGGCTCAAGACGAGCCTTATCTTCTCCCAATCCCTTCATTAGGAGCCAAGGATCCTGTGCTATCTGTTACGTCAATTTTGCATCATGTTTTCATATTGATATTTATTGCATTATGGAATGATATTTCACTTTATAATACAATTCTTATGTATTTTCTCTCTTATTTTGCAAGTTTCACGTGAAGACACTACTAGGGAAAAGCCTATACACAGAATCTTACCAACAGCGCTCCTAAAAATACGACGCTACTGCTATTTAGCAGCAGCGCGTGATAGCAAAATGCGCTGCTGAAAGGAAAATAGCAATAGCGTGTCCACACCAAACCGCGCTACTGCTCTAATTGCCATGACCTTGCCACCCAGCTAGTTATAGCAGTAGCGCCCTATACTGAACCACGCTACTGCTATAGAAGTTAGCAGCAGCGCGCTTCTAAGAAAATCGCTACTGCTAAGATAGCACACAAGTTTAGTCCCACCTCGCTCCGCGAACAGGGTGTTTATCACCTTAAATATGTTACTTCTGAAACTATCACAACCAGTTGGTCTTCACTGAACTCTATGTGTAGAATTTGTGGCCGCAATATGAGTCCTCTCCGGTTCCTACCGGAGAGGACTCATATTGACAATTCAGATTGTACACAAAAAGATTGATGGCCAATGTATTTTTGCATTGACGTATTTTTGTATACTTACACTTAGCAGTAGCGCTTTATGTGCAAAGCGCTACTGGTAGTCCAACTTAGCAGTAGAGTGAATAGTGCTGAGCCCTACTGCTATTCAGATTAGCGGTAGCGCGTTTTGGAAAACGTGCTACAACTATCCCTACCTTATCCCCACGCACGCGACGACCCTCTCTCTCACTCACACTCTCACTCTCGCCCGCGAACCGATAACCGTCGTCGTGCGTCGTTGCCGCCGCCGCCTTCGTTCGTCCGCCACCGAGGTACTCCCCTCCTTCCGTCCCTCCTCCCTCCTCCTCGCACATCCTCCCTCCTCCTGCGGCCGCCCCTCCCTCCTCCGCCGCCGCCCTCCTCCCTCCGCCTGCGGCCGCCCCTCCTCCCTCCTCCGCCGGCAGCCCTCCTCCCACCACCCTCGACCTCACCGCCGCTACCCGAGCCCACCCAGCACCGCCGCCACCCGAGCCCACCCAGCACCGCCGCCTCCCGATCCCGATCCCGCCCTCGCCGCCCCTACCTCTCCGTTGCCCTCACCCCCTTTCTCTCTGCTCAGTTAGTACTAGATGTTGTTTAGTAGTAGTAGATGTTAATTTAGGGTTCATAGATAATGATTTTTAGTAGTAGTAGATGTTAATTACTACTAGTGTGGTACTAGTTAACTAGGGTAGTATGATTAATAGTAGTTGTAGTTGAACTACTTTAGTTGTAGTTGAACTAGTTTAGTAAGTAAATTAATAAACTAGTTGAACTAGTTGAATTAATAGAACTAATGTATTTTTAGTAAGATAATTAATACAACTAGTTGAACTACTTTATTTTTAGAAAGAACTAGTTTTTTCTATTTATAGTAAGTTTATATTTAGTAAGAACTAGTTGAATTAATAAACTAGTTGAACATGTCATACTTGTTGTAATATTTTAGTTTAAGCAATTATTCGGGATGTATTAGTGATAACTTATACGGTTTTTGCTTTTACAGAAATCAAGGAGCCCTCCATCATCCCCGCCGTCGTCCCCGTCACCGACCCCCTCCGACATCGAGGTGAGACCAGTCAAATATCCATGTATATCTTGTGTTGCTCAAATAGGATATGTGGTTGCCCAAGTGGTCGTTCATGTTCACTTTACACCTCCGAGTGGCCTATGTTTTGCCGGAGTGTTGATTAATTTCCGTTCCGGCAAATTTCAGGCGCTCGATATGTCCTTTTTTAGCAAAGGTCATGCCGGATTTTTCCGTGAATTCTGGCATGACTTGTGCTAGAATATGTAGGAAATATCGAGTGGCCTGGATTTTCTCAAAAAAATAATGTGCTAGAATATGTAGGAAATGTTGTACTCGGACGACGACAGTCTCCCGGGGGAGTGCAACTGGTGCCACGACGATCAAGGTATGTGCGACAGGTTCGTTGAGCTGGATGAAGATCGGCGCTTTAGCATTAAGCTCGAGGAGACCTTCGATGTTGAAATGGTACACAACAACGACAAGTGTTTTTTTCGTAATTAAGCATGACTTCAGCTATTTCAATGTCTAATTTTCATCTTTTACAATTTGACTAGCTTATCCCATGCCATGCAAGACGCTATGTCTTGGAGAGGATGGGTTTTGAAGACCATGAAAATTTTGAAACAAAGAAAATACACCTAAGGACCCATCATGATATGGATTTTGAAGTAAATCTGTGCAATGCTCAGAGCGTAACCCATTTTGGTTCCCAAAATTGGGAAGCACTTTGCAAAATGTATGGTTTTTATGAGGGTGTGATTGTCACCATGGATCTTGGTGATCCTGACATCGAGCAAGACAATATGCACATTTGGGTCCTTGTTGATACGCTTCCGATTGTACCGCTATGTGAGTTTCTCAAACATAGTTATTAACTAATTTATATTGTTTATTTCAAAATAGTTGACGACTTATTTCCATTGACAGCTTATTTTGATTCTTCAAAGACTGCCTGGAAGATGGTAGACAAAACCCACTACACCGATGGCTCCGAATTAACTTATAAGGAGAAAAATCATTTGATCGCATTTTGTACTCTTCTTGAGGATTACAATAACTATTATCGAACTCCTCCAAATTATGGTGAATACGTGCCACTAGTGCACGTGTTGAACCATGGTAACTTCTCTGGAGATACCCTGGTAAGATTTTTTACTATTATGACATCCGTGCATCTTTTGCATACTTCTAAAACTAGTACATCATTGCTAACTACGAAGTTATTACTATGTTTTTCAATAGAAACTCCCGATGGATTGTGTGCCTCATCTGATGTATCTGAATGGTCGCCTTACAGTTCTGAACATACTGCCAGGTAAATCTAGGGAGCTCACCTGTGCATATCGGAATTCTAAAACCGGTGAACACATGTTCATCAGAGAATGGAAGAAATGTATAAACATTCGCAAGGAGGTTCTTGGAAGTAACATTTAGCGAAAGGCAAGAATTGGAGACAGGCTAATCTCCATTCTCCATAATGGAGAGTCAGGGGCTATCTTGTTTTTTGCTATTTTACCTTAGAAAATGTAGTAGGTATTAATCGAATGTAGTAGGTCCTATGAGGTACAATATGTTTATTATGTGGTAATGTGTTAGAGTTGATAACGAGGAGTACTTGTGATTACGACTAGTGACCAATTTGCTATGTGATGGCATTGATGAAAACGATGATCTTGAGGAGGTGTTATATGACAATGATGTATTATGATGATAAGTTGTTAATGATATGATGATGATGATCATGATATTATTATATCATTGGGTGAAAGAACCACGGATTAGTTTCAAGTGGATGGACATCCACTTGAAACTAGTCCACGGTTCTTTCACCCCGTGATGTAATAACTCATTATGATGTAAAAACAATCTCTAAATTCCTGTTGTATGAAAAGTTGTGTAAAGGTGTATGAATACAACATGAAATAAAAAAGAAATAAAATACTAAATAATAGTAGTAGCGCGGGAAAGGAGAAGCGCTACTACTAATTACCAGTAGCGCTGTTCTGGAAAAGCGCTACTACTAAGTCAATTTAGCAGTAGCGTGGGTCTAGGCGCACTATTGCTAAGCTTTAGCTGTAGCGCCTTATCAGTAGCGCTCCTGCCCGCGCTACTGATAGGCCTAAAACCCACGCTGCTGCTAGGTTTTTCCCTAGTAGTGAGAGGGAGATTACCAGCAGTTGGAATTCAGGACCGGAAAGGGCTATATCGGAGACACCTTTTCTGCACAACTCCAAATGAGCTGAAAATTGACAGACAATTATATTGGAATATATAAAAAATATTGGAGAAAGAATCAACAAAAGGGGGTCCACCAGGTAGGCAAACCCTGGGGGGGCGAGCCCCCTGAGCTTCTGGGGGCCCTGGCAGGCCTCCGAAGCCCATCTTCTGCTATATGATCCCATTTGACCTACAAAAAAATCAGAAGGAAGGTTTCGGGACAAAGCTTCACCGTCTCAAGGCGGAACCTGGGCAGGAGCACTTTTGCTCTCCGGTGGAGCAATTCTGCTAGGGAAACTTTCCTCCGGGAGGGGGAACTCAAAGCCATCGTCATCACCAATGATCCTCTCATCATGAGAGGACCAATCTTCATCAAAATCTTCACCAACACTATCTCATCTCAAATCCCTAGTTCATCTCTTGTATTCAATCTTTGTCTCAAAACATCAGATTGATATATGTGGGTTGCTAGTAGTGTTGATTACACCTTGTAGTTGATGCTAGGTTGTTTATTTGCTGGAAGATTATATGTTCAGATCCTTAATGACATTCAATACCCCTCTAATCTTGAACATGAATATGATTTGTGAGTAGTTGTCTTTGTTCTTGAGGACATGGAAGAACTCTTGTCATAAGTAATCATGTGAATTTGGTATTCGTTCGATATTTTGATGACATGTATGTTGTTGCTTCCTTTACTGGTGTCATGTGAATGTCGACTACATGACACTTCACCATACGTGGACCTAAGGGAAGGTATTGTGGAGTAGTAATTAGATGATGGGTTGCTAGAGCGACAGAAGTTTAAACCCTAGTTTATGCGCTATTCCGTAAGGGGTTGATTTCGATCCATATGTTTCATGCTATGGTTAGATTTATCTTAATTCTTCTTTTGTAGTTGCGGATGCTTGCGAGAGGGGGTAATCATAAGCGGGAGGCTTGTGCAAGTAAGAACAACACCCAAGCACCGGTCCACCCTGCTACTTGTGATCTGCATTGGGATTTCACCAAAGAGAAGAGGATGATGCAGTATAGTAGGTTATCTATCCAGTAGGAGAACCAAGCAACGAATCATTAGCAACACGTGCACTCAAACAAATAATCCTTGCAACCAAATACAAACAAGGGGTTGTCAACCCCTTGACGGTTACGAGCAAGATTAAAATGTATAGTTTTTGATTGATAGATTGGACAAAAATACAAAATAAAAATGCAGCAAGGTATGTTTGGTTTTAACATATGACAGAAGATAGACCCGGGGGCATAGTTTTCACTAGATGCATCTCTCTTGAAAATAGCATACACTGGGTAAACAAATTACAGTTTGGCAATTGATAGAAAAGGAAATAATTATGACGATATCCAAGGTAATGATCATATTAGGCATCATGTCCGATACAAGTAGACCGAAACAATTCTGCATCTACTACTATTACTCCACACATCGACCACTATCCAACATGCATCTAGTGTATTAAGTTCATGGGAAAATAGAGTAACGCCTTAAGAAGGACGACACGATGTAGACAAGATAAACTCGTGTATGAATAAACCCCATCTTTTTACCCTTAATAGCAATGATACATACGTGTTATGTCCCCTTGTGTCACTAGGATTGAGCACCGTAAGATCGAACCCATTACGAAGCACCTCTTCCCATCGCAAGATAAATCAATCAAGTTGGCCGAACCAAACCAGTAAATCAGAGAAGAAATACAAGGCTATAGTAATCATGCATAAAAGAGTTCAGAGAAAACTCAAATAATATTCATGGAAAGATCTGATTATAAACTCACAATTCATCGGATCCCAACAAACACACCGCAAAATATCATTGCATCGAATAGATCTCCAAGAATCTTGAGGAGAAAATTGTATGAAGATCAAATAGAGAGAAGGTAAACTACTCACACATCATCGGAAGGGCAACAAGGTTGATGTAGAGCCCCTCCATGATCGATTCCCTCTCCAACAAAGTACTGGAGAAGGCCTCCAGTGGGATCTCGTGGTTGTAGAACTTGCGGCGGCGACAAAAGTATTTCGGCTCTCTCTCTGATGTCAGGGGAATATTTGAGTATTTATAGAGGTGGAATTAGGTTGGATGTGCCACGAGGGGCCCACAAGCCTAGCCCCCCCGGGGCGCCCCCCTAAGGCTTGCCGCTCTCTCTGGCTCTTCTGGCCTCCTCCTGAACCTTCTAGGGTCTCTTCTGGTCCAAAAAATCAATCCAAAGTGTTTTCTCCGTTTGGACTTTGTTTGATATTGATATTCTGAAAAGCCAAAAACATGCAAAAACAACAACTAGCACTGGGCACTAATTTAATTGGTTAGTCCCAAAAAATGATTTATAATTGCATATAATGACATATAAAACATCCAAAATTGATACTATAATAGCATGGAACAATAAAAAATTATAGATACGTTGGAGATATTTCGAATTATCAAAGTAGCAAATGTGAATCAAACAAACATGATGAAAGTGACTAGATGAAATTCCCGTGTGTCCTCAAGAATGCTACTTATTTAATAGACCGTTCTGGCATTGTGATGCCCCCGATTCAATCGTACACTAATCATACATGCAAATGTGTACGATCAAGATCAGGGACTCACGGGAAGATATCACAACCAACTCTAAACACAAATAAAATAATACAAGCTTTATATTACAAGCCAGGGGCCTCGAGGACTCGAATACATAGCTCGATACACAAGAGTTAGTGGAAGCAACAATATCTGAGTACAGACATAAGTTAAACAAGGGTGCCTTAAGAAGTCTAGCACAAAAGTAACAACGATCGAAGAGGCAAGGCCTCCTGCCTGGGACCTCCTAACTACTCCTAGTCGTCGACGGTCTCCATGTAGTAGTATCCGTCGGTGGTGGCATCTGGCTCCGGGGATCCACCATCTAGTTGCATCAACCGGAAAGAAGAAAGAAGGGGGAAAAGGGGTAGCAAAGCAACCGTGAGTACTCATCCAAAGTACTCGCAAGCATCAGATCTATACTAATTAAGTATGCATTGGTATCAAATGGAAGGGTTGTATCTGTGGACTAAACTGCAGAATGCCAGAATAGAGGGGGAAGGCCTAGCCTATCGAAGACTAGCATCTTCAAGCAGCTCCAAGCATCTTGCAGCATGTAGAAGAGTAAAGAGTAGCATTTTTAATATTTAACAAGCATCTTGTAGCATCAACGCCCAGAGATCCTTCCTCGACTCCCTGCGAGAAAGCAATCTCGGAGCGACATATCCATCACATATCTCAAGTATCCATTTCTAGTTATATAAGATCCGGATACAAGTCTGAACATCCATTACCATGGACACGATATTCAAATATATTTCTTCCCTGCAGGGGTGCACCACGTTACCCAACACGCTCGATCACTCTGGCCGGACACACCTTTCTAGGGTCAATGCCCGGCCTTGGAAGATTAACACATCGCAACCCTACCTAGGCTCAGCAGAGAGGTCCCCGCTGGTCTACCTCCTACGCATTCTAGGGTCTGGGCCCATCGCCCGTAGCACTCCGGGCCGTTGTGCGACGAGCTGGGACGAGCACCACCTCATACTGGATGGCACTGGCCTGACAGGCCCACGATGCTGAACTGGATGTCTAACAAAGCTTCGGCTGATACTGCAACGTCGAGGCCCATATCTATTCTTGCGTGGTGGTTAGTGCATAAAGGCCAGAGGCCAACTCAGAACAAATACCCAAACCTGTTAGTGCATTGGAGGCTCACGGTAACGAGCAGAGACTCACGATAAGGTGACCCCGTCGCCCCGTCTCATGGACTTACGGCAAGGGCCCAGACTGCCCGGCCGTGCCATGTGGAAAACTCGCGGGTGCTCTCCGGGCCCACCTGACTTTCACATCAACTCACGGGTACCCCTCAGGGCCGACCCGACTTCATCAAAGGTCGCAAGTAAAGTCAAGGTAACTGTGTGTCCAGACATCAAGGGGAAAACCTGAGGAATCACCCCCGGTGGATTCCACTCAATGTAATCATCAAGGTGAACGTAAGAGGGACCACCCTCGAGGTTCACACTTGAGGTGTTGAACGACAGAGCTGTATCGGGAATGGTGAAAGAGGAAATCACCCTCGATGACCACAACCGAATAGCTACACTATAGAATTATCATCAGGAGTGAATTATGAGGGATCACCCTCGGCACTCGATAGTAGCTCTGTAGAGTCGAGCAACTAAAGGGGCGTGATGTGATGTGAGGTGTCGGGCTCTGGTCGTCGATCACATTGATCGAGGCGTCGATGATGAAGCAGGGGCAACAAGGACAATTGGGGGTCACTGATGGATCACTAGCCAACCTATACTAAGCAGTTTAGGATAAGCAGGTAGGTAACAATAAGCAGGTAAAAAAGCAGGCTATGCATCAGAATAGGAGCAAACAATAACAGTGGAAAAATCTAATGCTAGCATGAGAGTATAGAATGGGTGATATCGGGATGATCAAAGGGGGGGCTTGCCTGGTTGCTCTGGCAAGGAGGGGTCGTCGTCGATGTAGTCGATCACAGGGGCGGCATCGGTCTCGGGGTCTACCGGAGAGAAGATGGGGAAGAAACATTAAATATAAAGCAAACATAGAATCACAAAGCATAACGTGGCAATATGATGTGCCCGGTGTGAGCTAACGTATGGCTACACGATAAAGATGAAGAGGGAATTCAACCGGGAAGATTTTCCCGGTTCCGGACCTGTGTCAGACAGATGACCGGAGAGGGAATGTTCCATGTTCAGATAGTTAGAGGCATCTAACAGCTGAACGGGCCGCGTATTCGGATTCGTTGGATTTTACTGTGCAACTTTCATATAGAAAACATTTTCACCCGAGGTATGGTTGATTTACTATGAATTTCTAAAGGTTTAAACATTCTCTGGAATTAAATAAATTATCAGAAAAGGAATACTACATCAGCATGACATCACTGTGACGTCAGCAGTCAATAGGACGGTTGACCAGGTCAAACAGACCAGTGGGTCCCACCTGTCATAGACAGTGGACTAACAGAAGTTTAGAACTAACTAAATAGAGTTATTTAGCAGGTAGGCCCCACCCGTCATAGACTAATGAGCTAAACTAATTAGTTTTAATTATTAAAACATTTTAATTAGCGGAATAAGCGGTGGGGCCCGCACGTCAGTGGATGGGGCCTGCCCAGTCAGCACAGTTGACCAGGTCAACTAGTCAACAGGGGGCCAGGGGCCCCACTTGTAGTGACCCAGGGGTGGGCCTGGCCGTGCCACGTCGGCGCTGTTGCCGGAGCAACACCAGCGAGGTGAAACGCGGCAACGCGACCACGGGATTCATCAAAAAAAGGCTATAGGGCAAGGGGAAGAGTGCGGCTAGGCGCGTTTGAACGGCCACTCGCTGTTGCCGGAGCAACACCAGCAAGGTGAAACGTGGCAACGCGACCACGGGGTTCGTCAAAAAAGGCTACAGGGCAAGGGGAAGAGTGCAGCTAGGTGCGTTTGAATGGCCACTCGACCGCACGTCGAATGGTCGTGGCCGGAGCGGCTGCTGTGGCCGGAGCTGGGAGCTATGGCGTCACCGGCGGCGACATGCTCGGGCGAGATATGACGAAGGCGATGCGGTGCATTCGTGAGCGAGCTGAGAGGCTGGGCAAGACGTACGCATTGTGGCAAGGCCAACGGTCGCGAGCCCGTGACCATTTGGTCGGTGAAAGCACGACGGCGGCGAGCGGGGGCGGCGACGCGTTCGGGCGCTCATCGAGGTAGGTGCTAAGGGGAACGGGGAGGGAAGCAAGTGGCACAGGTGGCTTCAACGAGCGGTCCTGAGCACGCTCGTGTGCTCGGGTGAACATGACGATGCCCACAGCGACGGCGGCGAGCTCTACGGCGGAGATGCGTTCGGGCGGTGATGGCAGCAGTGGCTATGGTGATGGATCCGTGCGGGGGAGCGAGGGGAGAGACGCGGTGACTCACCGGGAGCCGTAGGGAAGTGGCAGCATGCTCGGAGAGGCTTGTCGGAGGCGTACGGCGGCGGCGATCGGCGACGAAGGCGAAGACGGCCATAGGGGAAGAAGAGGTTGCCGGGCTCGCTGCGGTGTCTCCCTTCTCACTTCGGTTGGTGCAGAGGGAGTAGCCGAGGACGGCGCGTCGTTTTGGCACGGTGAGGCGGCGGAGAGGTGACGGTGGCCGCGGGATCGAGCGGGCGACGGCGGCGAGCGCTTCGGCCTCCTCTCCAAAACGAAGGAGAGGGAGAAGGAGAGGGAGAGCCAGGGGAAGGAGAAGCGGGAGTGGCGGTAGGTGAGGGGGAGGACTCGAGGCGTCGCCCTTATCCCCTTGGGGCGGCGCCGGTGAGCTGGTCAGACCGGAACGGCTCGGGCGGGTGCCCGGTCGGCTGTACAGGAGAGGGAGGCGACCGGTGGGGGGGATTGGGCTGGATGGGCTGGCTCGGGTGGGCCGAAGCCCAGGGGGGTTAGTTCCAAAGGGGCAGGGGCATCTTTTTCCTTTTTAACTAGTTTTGCATTTTCTTTTAGCCACAAATGACTTTGTAAAAATATTCCACTGGCCAAAACAATTTCAAAGAAATCTTTTGCACTGCCACAAAAAGTTTGGGGCCTTCAGGAGTTGTCCAAGCATTTTTAGAAAATGAAAAGGACATCTTAAATACTGCTGGACCAGATAATAAATTCTCAGGGGTAATTTGGGAATCCAAAAGAGGTTGGTTCCAACATGACAAATAACCAGAGATTATGTGCCACACTTTCAACATTTTAGTTTGCATGTTTGAGAAATGTGAATTTTGGACTTGAATTTGAATTATGATTTGGGTCAAGTGAGGATTAGCATCAGTAATATGTTGACATGGCACCATTAGCTGGGGATTACTGTAGCTTAATTATCCGGGCGTTACAAATCTCCTCCACTACAAGAAATCTCGTCCTGAGATTTAAGGGGTGAAGTAAGGGGGAAAGACTCGAGAAGGACGGAGCTCAACACAAGATAGGTACGTGGGGGCTATCTCAGTGAACAAGGTATAGAGGCATCTCTCGCGTTGAAAATCAAGAAAGTCATCGAGAGCAAGGCTAGAAGGTGCAATAAGAAGCTTCAAGCGGATGGACAATCGCTCGATGTCTGAAACAGAGTGTGAAAGGGATTCAAAGCATCGAGAATAAGTATTGCATCTGATACCAGAACAGATCACAAGAAGGTGGCTCGTGAATTACATACAAAGCCAAGCGCGAGGAACAATTTTGGGAAACAAGGATGTAAAGGAGAGTCAGGTTTTGATCCTGTGGAACTATGGGTTTTGGGCTCACCATGTGGAACAAAAATTAGGAAGGGTGATGTCATCTTGCATGATCTTGATAGCAAGGTATGTTAGACAATAACCTGTCAGTTATGTTGGCAATAACATTGGTACCAAGGGCGAGGGACGAAGAGAATCATTTTCCTGCTCGTTAAGATGAGGTGGACCAATAGGCAAAGTTCTCATCCATCGGTGGCTACCGGAATGCCATCAACAATAGTAACAAGGTCTTACTAATAGAGTTTTTACACCGAGGTATCTACATAAGCAGGGAATTATCACTGCTCAGATATGTTCGGTTACCAAGAAAGGTTAAACAAAACAATGGAAAGGAAAGTGTAGACTCGAATCAGTTATCAATGTTCTCGAGTGTCTAACAACTCAAAACGCATGGGAAATTTGAATCGGTGAGAAATAATAGTTAATGAAGAACTCATAAGAAGTTACGTAGTTCCGTGATATTCTCGAGATACCAGAGGGTAATTGTCGGATTTCGGGTTCCGGCAGACCCTTGAAGTTCGAACTCTGGGGTGCGCACGAAGATCTTTGCCCTAGCAACTCACTTCTCGAAGCCTCGCAAGGAATCTAGGCTAGAAAGAAGGACACACAAGGGACACGAGATTTATACTGGTTCAGGCCACCGTTGTGGTCTAATACCCTACTACAGTGTGTGGTGTGGTGGATTGCCTCAGGGGCTGATGATGAACAATACAAAGGGAGAACAACCTCGTGAGGGGCTGTTCTTGAGCTGGTGCGGTGAACTGCTTGGGTGAGTTCAGTCGCCTCTCTCTCTCTCTAGTCTATGCGCGATCTGAATCCGATGCCTCTCTACTGTGGTGGCTAGCCCTCTTTATAGAGGCCCTGGGCCTCTTCCCAAATAATGAGCGGGAAGGGCGCCAACAATTGGCCATTTTGATTCCTCAAAAAAAAACAATTGGCATTTTGAAGGGGAACATCTAGTACACTCATCCTGACTAAAGTTGGTCTTCGACTGCCAAAGACTCTGATGGTGACTCCGTCCTGGGCTCCACGTGACCTCCGTCCTGCCGTTCTGCTGGTCTTGGTCTTGTTGCACTACTGCGGTAACCTTTGCCTGATGCCTTAGCCTATGCTTTCCCCCTTTGCACCAAAGGGGAAACAAGGACACTGCGCAGGCCGGCGCGCGCCTGGCGCCCGCCTGGTCTCGATCATCATGGCTTGCGTCACGGTCTCCTCGCGAGGTGCCCTGCCTTGATCTCTCCGCCTCCTCGCGAGCCTGCCTGATGAGGCTGCTCGTGAGGAAGCTTCCTGTCATCCGCCCCGCGAGGCTTGGCCCCTTGCGAGTGTCTTGAGCTTGAGCTAATGAAGCTGGGCTGCATTGGGCCTTCGCTTGAACCACGCCGCAGGCCGCAGGCAGGCAAGTCTGGGGACCCCCGTTCCCAGAATGCCGACAGTAGCCCCCGGGCCCAAGGCGCGCCCGGACTTGGCTTAGCAGAGAAGCGAAGGGGCAAGTGCGAAGCACCGCGAGCCCCAATAGCCTGCGGCCTTGGACACCTCGTGGCGATTGATTGGACGTGGGCGTCCCTGCTTCCCTATGACTCCTCGGCAACCGTCCATCTGACAAAAAAAGGTACCCGGGCCAGATTTACTCGCTTCGTTCTTGTTCGCCTTGCTCCAGATCCCCTTTCTCGCTCTTCTCCTTCTTGCTCCCGAAATCCTCCAGATCTGTCTCAATCCCTCCCAGCCGGCAAGCCATGGTGCCTCACAAGACCCCGACCGAGGCCTGGTACTCGCGGGCTCTGGATCCCCCGAATGTGTCGGAGAAGAATCTCGCCCTCACGCGTCTGATGATGGTGGCGCATGGCAATGAGGAGGCGACTATGCTCAAGGCCAGCTCCGCCCAGCCTGAAGGCAAGGGGAGCACCTTCTACCCGCTCTTTGTGAGCACCATCATCGCTGGTCTGGTGCCTCCTTTTTCCGAGTTCTTCCTCGCTGTTCTTCGCCAATACAACTTGCAAGCTCTGCACCTCCACCCCAACTTTGTTCTTCTCCTGGCGATTTTCGCCTACTATTGTGAGGCTCATGTTGGGGTGATGCCCTCAGTGGCCTTGCTGCGTCATTACTTCTCCCTCCGGGTTTCTGGTGCCCACATCACCGCATGTGCGAGCTTCATCGCATACTCCAACTCCAATGCTATCTCGAAGCCCGGGAAGAGGATCGAAGGCTTCCGGAGCAAGTGTCATGGTGGATGTTGGGCGCACCCACCCTCGACTGGTGCTACCTACGGGATAGCCCAAGGCCGTTGACGCGTGGTCTCGTGCGGAGCTTGATGATCCCCGCGCGAAGGTGGTGCTGAAGAGGGTGAACGCGGGCCTGAGGCCAGGCAACTTGGGGGCGGCGAAGCTGACCGGGGCTACGCTCCTGAGGGAGTTCCTGGAGCACCGGGTGGCTCCACTCCGGGGGCACTCGCTCCCATTATGGAGGCTTGGGGAAGCTGATGCCGCCCTTCACCTAAGCTCTGAGGCCCTGACCGATGAAGATCTGACCGCGGCTCTCCACTCCTTGGTTGGGGGAGACATGGCGAGCCCGGAGGGCGCTCCCGTCCCCCTGTTCCTTCGTGACGACTGGGAGTAGGTGGTGAGCGCCATGCCCACCTTCAATGGTGAGGGGCTGGTGCCTGCAGAAGCTCCCGTGGATCTGGCGGCATTGGCGATGGTGAACGTGTCCTCCGACGACTCTAGCGGGAGTGAGGAGGAAGAAGAGGAGGAGGAAGAAGAGCCTGACTCTGAGGCGACCGGCGAGGAATCGGGGGAGTCCTTTCCTCGGCACAGGTCCCGCGCCCTCCGCTCCATGTCGGACGACGACGAGGCCGGTGCCAGGCGAGGCGGGTAGGACTCTCCCTTGATCTCGAGGAAGGGCAGGCCTGGGCTAGTTCCCCCAGGGTCTGCTCTGGTCCCGGGGCGGTCTGAGGCTAGCTCTGGCCCTCCTGACGCGCCTTCTGCTTCCAGGCCTCCCAAGGCTGACCCCAGCTGTAGGCTCTCGGGCTTCAAGTTTGGCCGGAGGCTGCTTGAGTCCTCGAACGATGACCAGTAAGTGCTCGATTCATGTTTTGCTTTGTGTCCGTTGCCAAGGCTTGACGTCTGCATCCTTTTGGCCAGGCCGGCGCCTGCAGCAAAAAGGTTGAAAGGGTCCTCGGCGACCCTGCTTGGGGCGAGTTCATCTGCCGAGGTAGCGCCTTCATCTGCAGGGAAAGGAGGCGGCAAGGCTCGCGCCTCCCCTGCCCAATCATCTTCGCGAGGCCAGCAGGGACGCTCCGGTGAGGAGTCAGCCCTCGTGGCCCTACTGACTCTGGAGGTGCCTGCGCTTGATGCTGTCGCCAAGGTGGCGAAGGCCCAGGGGGTTCCTTCCTCCCAAGCCGTGATCACGCTGCCGTCCTCTCCGCCTATTCCACCGGCTCCCGTCTCTTCTAATTCCTCTGCCGTCTTGGACCGGGCTGCCAATGAACTGAGCCGGTTGCGGGAGGATCTTCGAAGCGCGGACCCCCGCCTGATGGCCGGGCGCTTGGAGCTAGCCGCTGGCCGGGCCCGCTCTACCGATTCCGTCCGAGTGGCGTTGAGCCAGGCCGTGTCTGCCTCCGATGGGGAGAAGCAAGCCGCCTCCCTGACCAAGGCTGCTCACGACGCTGCCTTGGGTGACGCTGCGGATGCCCTGGGCCGCTGCAAGGTGCTGGAGGACGAGCTTCAAGGCCTGCGTGACGAGCTCGCGAAGGAGGTCCGCGGCCGCCAGGAGAAGGAGGAGGAGATGAAGGCTCGGGAAGCTGCCGTCAGGGACCGAGACACCGAGCTTGATGACCGTCATGGCCGGTTGGAGATGCTGGAGCAGGCGCTGAAGGCGGAGAGGACCGAGCTAGTCGGCAAGGCAAAGGTCCTGGCCGAGGATCGAGTGGCCTTCGCCAAGCTGGAGGAGAAAGCTCGCGCCACGCTAAAGACGCTTTATGAGGGCGGCTTAGAGAAGCCGTTGGCTGGCGCAGAGGACGGCCCCACCAAGCTGCTTCCCTTCCTGGTCCGTGCACTTGAAGATGTCACGGATGGCCTTGGTCCTACGGCTGAGGCCGAGGCGCGTGCCCTGTATTCTGCAGCGCTGACGCGTGTCCTCAGCCACGTCTACCTTCGCGACCCCAACGTCGACCTCGACAGCCTGCTGGAACCTGTGAGCGGCGACCTTGCCGCTGCTGCTACTAAGGACGTGAAAGGCCGAGCCGAGGCTTTGCCGGGGAGGTTCCGTGCCTTGAGAACCTTTCCCAGGCGCGATGCCACCAGCTCCGCGGCGTTAAGAGGTGGAGCCGCGCAGCGTGACTCCACCACAGGCGGCGGCGCCACTGGAAAGTGATCCCTTCGCGGCTTTTGTCCTGTTTTAGTTCCTGCAACATGCACCATGCCTCGTGGAGGTGTTTAAACTTGTGTTTGGCGCTGTGAAACAATCTATGGCCTGTAATATTTGCTTTTGAATTTCCCTATAACTTGCATTTTTTCCTCCTATTTGCTTGTGTTCTACGTCGGCAGAGCCCAACCCCGCGCATACCTAGGAAACCAGGAAGGGACTAAGGAGTGAGGGGCTACGTGAACAGTTAGGCTCCTGAGTCGTGATGCTCAAGAGTCCCCCTTGATGCGCAAACAGCAAGTAGGGAAGGGAGGCATAGGAGTGGATTTGTCGTTCTACGTCGGCAGGGCCCGGCCCCGCACATACCTCAGCCGCCGTTAGCCCCGACAGGAAACCAGGACAGGACTAAGGAGTGAGGGGCTACGTGACCAGTTAGGCTCCTGAGTCGCGATGCTCAGGAGTCCCCCTTGACGCGCAAACGAGCTTTCATACCTTGGCTCAGCTCGGGGAGGGGCGCGCGATGACCAGGTCTGAGGGACCTGGCTGGGTGGCGTGCGCTCGGGTGTGGCCCGCGCGCAGCCCCCGTGTCCAGCCCCCTCGCGTGGCACTCTCGAGGGGAGGCGTTGCGACGGTGCCGGACACTAAGCTCCGGGCTCCCTGAGGTTGATACGGCCGTGGGCCGCCCTCAGTTGTTTATCACCAGCGCAGAGCATAATGCTTCCGTATGTGTACGGGCATAGCCGCTCCTCGGCAGTGTCGTCAGCCAGCGCGGAGCATGGTGCTTCCACTGGTGCGTGGGAGGGGTTCCCTCAGGGAGGAGCCCCCGGGGCGTGTACAGCCCCGCCCTGACACGTGGCCGGCACGGTAGGGCTAGGAGAGGTGTATCTGGGCATCCGTGAGCCAGCGCGAGACTCACGAGGCCCTACCTCATGGCGGGTTGCGCCTGGCTCTGGGCCTTTATCAATGGTATATTCCTGCAAGGTGGTTAGAATGCAAATGCTCTACATCCTCAGGTCCCGGCCCTCGAGCAAGCTCAGCCGCCGCTCGTATGACAGGTCACGATGCCGTGTGGCAAGGCCAGGGGGTGAGGGCTGGAGAGCCAGTAAGAGCCCATGAGTCGTGATGCTCAGGCACCCCCCTTTTAGCGTGCAAGCGCTTTGCATGAGAGTGGAGAGGTCTGCGATAGGCAGCAGAAGATAATCACAGGAATCAGGTTAAGCATGGAGGGGCAAATACATTTAGATAGATGCAGCAAAAGCAAACGTCACTGGGTCAGGCCCGAGCAGCTTGGGGATAATGCAGCCCGAGGGGCGCCCCCAACAAGGTAAGCAGAGAACATGAGCAAAACGGATACATGCCGCAGGGACGGACGCACGCAACCTGGGAATGATGCAGCCCTGTGGGCGCTCCCAGCTGAAAATGGAACTTTGAAAGATGTCACCTGATACCGTTGAAGATGAAGGGATGCTGAAGTAGCGGACGACGCGCAGTGAGGAAGCCGACCCTCACGAGCTCCCGGGACCTGGAGCCTCGGGAGGCTCCGGGGGCACAGGTGGATCTTTGAGGACCATCTACATCTCCACCAGGACCGCGCAACGCCTGACCTCCTGAGCCTCCAGAATGCTCCTCAGCAGGCGCTGATGAGCGGCGGCCGTGTTCGGCAGGCTGGAAGGCATGCGAACGTAGTTGTGAGGTGGACCCTCGCAGCGCCCCACGCGTGAAGGCTAGAGGCGCTGCTGAGAGGCGGCTTGGTTGAGCCCTGGCACGTCAATGCAGATGCGCAGCCCGCCATCCTCGCCTGGATGGGGGGCTGCGGCGGGTAGGCGGCGGCTGCCGCGCATGACTCTTGACTCCTGTAGCTCCTGAGTGTTTCTCGCGATGAACTCCTAAGGGTTTGGCCCTCCTTGCCTCATACCTTCCTGAGGGAAACGTGCTTTGAAGCACGCCTCCAAGTGGTGCCCGAGCGCCTCCCTTGTGACCTTGGCAAAGTCGATGGCTCTCCAAGAAAGAGCCCCTGAGCCCTGCCCGAGGAGGGCGTCGGGCACGCCTTCCTATGCGACAGAGGGTGGCGCCCCCTAAACGGGCGCAGATCCGGACGCAACGCCTCCGGAGGTACCCTCCTCCTAATGGCTTGGGCCAGGCGAAGCCTTCTTCTTCTTAGGGACCGCCTCAGGAAGTCTCCCGCTCCTGTGATCTGGGTCTTCGATTGCCGCGGCTTGGAAGTCACGCTCAATAGAACACACTGCATCTCTTTCCTCACAGGGTACTATGACGACTCCGCTTCATGGCATCTTGAGGACATTGTAGCCATGGTGAGTCACTTCCATGAACTTGGCCAGGGCTGGGTACCCGAGGATGGCATTGTATGGCAGGCGAATGTGGGCGACGTCAAAGTCAATGAGCTCGGTGTGGTAGTTGTTGCGCTGCTCAAAGGTGACAGGGAGGCAAACCTGCCCTATCGGAATGGTGGAACTATCAGTGACTCCTAAGAAAGGCTTGGTCAGCTGAAGCTGATCATATGGCACTTGGAGATTGTTGAATGTCTCGATGGACAGGATGTTGAGTCCTGCTCCGCCATCGATGAGGGTCCTGGTGACTTGCACATTGCTGATGACTGGGGAACAATGCATTGGGAGGACTCCGACCATTACTGCGCACTTGAGCTGATCCGCTGAGCTGAACGTGATAGCGCACACAGACCACCTGAGAGGGTGCGTGGCCTCAAGTTTGGGGAGGACTGCATTCACCTCACGAGCAAACTGCTTGAAGATGCGCTGTGAGGCTGGGGCCTGGGCGCCGCCCAGGATGCAAGCGATTGCGCGCGGCTCCTGGAAGCCCCCAGCCCCCTCGTCCTGATGCTGGTCTTCATTCCTCCTTGGCGGTGGTGGCAGAGGAGGGAGGCCTGCATTGCCGTGCGGGCGATCCTCACGAGGCTGATCCCTCCAACCTCCCTCGCGAGGCTGGTCTTGTCAACGGTCCTCGCGAGGTTGGTCACGCCACCCTTGGCGAGGGCCACGGTCTTCCCATCGTCCTGCACCTCTTCCTCCTCCTCGACCATAGCTCCGATCGTTGCGCTCGGGGCGTCGGCCGATACGCCCATCTCGTACGGCCCTGAGCTCTTAGCATTCTTTGATGTTGTGGGTGTGGAGGTCGTGGTACACGCAGTACCGGCTACCCTTGGATGACTCAGGCTGATCCCTGCCTCGCTTGGTGTCTGGCTCTTCTGCGAGCACAACAGCTCCCTTGCGCTTCACGTCCTTGACCTTGGGCCTCATCTCTTCTGGATCAGCAGCCGGAAGCTCGAGGAGGGAGAGGCGCCCTTCCTCAGCCCTAGAGCACTTGGTCGCCAAGTTGAACAGCTCCAGGGATGTGCACATGTCTTGATGGATTGCTAGATCCTCTTTCATCTTGATGTCACGTACACCGTCGGAGAAGGCTGAGATGATGGCTTCCTCAGTCACCCTGGGGATCTTGAGGCGAGCATTGTTGAAGCACTGGATGTACTTCTGCAGGGTCTCTCCTGGCTGTTGCTTGATGCGGCGTAGGTCACTCATGGCCGGGGGCCGGTCGCGAGTGCCTTGGAAGTTGGCGATGAAGCGAGTGCGCATCTCGTCCAAAGAGGAGATCGTGCCGGGAGGCGGGTTTAGGAGCCAGGTGCCGGCGCCATCCTTGAGCGCCATGGGAAACTAGTTCGCCATGACCTTTTCATCTCTGTTGGCCGCCTCGATGCCCACCTCGTAGAGCCGGAGGGACTCCGCGGGGTCTGTAGTGCCGTCGTAGCGAGGGGGCAGGTCAGGCTTGAACTTGCCTGGCCATGCGACACTGCATAGCTCGGGGGTGAAGGCGCTGCAGCCTACGGTGGCCACCGGAGCCCTTTGCTGGTTTTGGGCTTGCTCCTAGAAATTCCCACGCGCCGCCGCTTGGAGCAGCGCGGGGTCTTGACGTGGTGGCGCAGGGATGCGGTCATGGCGCACCGGTGCCGGGAGCGCGCGGGCACCTTCTTGGGGGCGAGGGATTTCTTGGCAACTCCTTTCTTGTCGTGCAGGCATCGGACGCGGTGGGTCTCATCCTGGGGCCGCACGCCTTGGAGCCAAGGCGCATTCTTGGGTAGGAGGTTGTGGAGGCACCTCTTGATCCACGCCTCCTGCGCAGGATGGAGGGCGAGGCAGCGAGAGGGATGGCATAGGAGAGCCCCCTGCGGCGCTGACGAGCTCGATCATGCGGGCGAGCTAGTCCTCGTAGAGATCGTCGACGCGATGGTAGTGCAGGAGCTCACACGCCAGGAGCAGTGCGGCATGCGCATCCGTGGGGGCGCGACGGGCGTGGGATGACGAACCGGCTGGAGTCAGTGACGGGGTGGCGGTGCGGCCTTCCCACCGCACCGAAGGATGCAGGGACGAGGCCTGCTGCTTGTTCCCCGCCGGGCCGGTGGCGGCGTTGGCGGCAGGCGACGGGGAACGACGGGGGCGTCCGCCGACGGGCGCCGTCTGGGTGATGCGGGTGGTGAGAGCAGCCCGACGCTCGGCGCAAGCCCGACGAGCGTCAGCCAGGGGTACGACGGAAGATCACACGCGAACATCGGAAGAAAGATTCCGGTGCACCCCTACCTGGCGCGCCAAATGTCGGATTTCGGGTTCCGGCAGACCCTTGAGATTCGAACTCTGGGGTGCGCACAAAGATCTTTCCCCTACCAACTCACGTCTCGAAGCCTCGCAAGGAATCTAGGCTAGAAAGAAGGACACACAAGGGACACGAGATTTATATTGGTTAAGGCCACCATTGTGGTGTAATACCCTACCTCAGTGTGTGGTGTGGTGGATTGCCTCAGGGGCTGGTGATGAACAATACAAAGGGAGAACAGCCTCGCGAGGGGCTGTTCTTGAGCTGGTGCGGTGAACTGCTTGGGTGAGTTCAGTCGCCTCTCTCTCTCTAGTCTATGCGCGATCTGGATCCGATGCCTCTCTACTGTGGTGGCTAGCCCTCTTTATAGAGGCCCTGGGCCTCTTCCCAAATAATGAGCGGGAAGGGCGCCAACAATTGGCCATTTTGAAGGGGAACATCTAGTACACTCATCCTGACTAGAATTGGTCTTCGACTACCAAAGACTCTGATGGTGACGTCGTCCTAGGCTCCACGGTGACCTCCATCCTGCCGTTCTGCTGGTCTTGGTCTTGTTGCACTGATGCGGTAACCTTTGCCTGATGCCTTGGCCTGTGCTTGCCCCCTTTGCACCAAAGGGGAAACAAGGACACTGCGCATGTCGGCGCCAGCCTGGTCTCGATCTTCATGGCTTGTGTCACGGGCTCCTCGCGAGGTGCCCTGCCTTGATCTCTCCGCCTCCTCGCGAGCCTGCCTGATGAGGCTGCTCCTGAGGAAGCTTCCTGTCGTCCGCCCCGCGAGGCTTGGCCCCTCACGAGGGTCTTGAGCTTGAGCTGATGAAGCTGGGCTGCACTGGGCCTTCGCTTGAGCCACGCCGCAGGCCGCAGGCAGGCAAGTCTGGGGACCCCCGTTCCCAGAATGCCGATAGTAATACTCGAAGGTAGAACATGATAGAGGTTGGACAGGTGAAAAAGATCTACAGAGGACACGTACTTCAACTTGTTCGAGAAAGGGGATCAAAGAAGAGCAATATGGTCGGAACCACGGTTGTAACGGACCAAATATAAATACCGGATGAACTTATCACAGGGGGATTATTATTATAACAAGAAGCTTCCATGATAAGTTCCACATCCAGTCCATGGGCATGAACACAAAGGTTCAAGGTCGATTCCCACTTCTCTAATGCACAACTTCCATTGACTCCTCGCATTCGAAGAAGTTGTAGCGTTGAAATTTTACCTGGCGAAAAGTCAGTAGCGTATAACCCGCATAACTTTCGAGTTCACGCATATTTAGGGAAGACATAGATTCAACCCAAATGGGCATCGTAGGATCATATACCACAAACTTTAGGAATAAATAACTCAAGCTCGGAAGCAGAGCATGGTTGACAAGAGCGCGGGATACAATTTACCAAAGGCATTATGTATCCGGGAAAGGCTCACAAGGTTATTGAATATGAAGGATGCTGTCGGATAAAATCCAACAAAGGATCTGGTGGTCCACGAGGGATCTGATGTGAGTATCGATACTCACCCAGAAGAAGAAAGAATGCAAGGATATCAGACTATAGAAACAACTGACTAATTCAAAGATCAAATGCAAAGGAATTATGATTTCCAAAACGGTGGATCGGGAGCAGAGGCTCTGATCAAAGACAAGTAATTTGAATAGACATAGATCAACAATCAATCATGGCTTGATTTGTCGAACACCAGCTCATGTCCGGGAGTGACGTCTGAGCCGATGGGAAGAATTCTAATTTTGCTTGAAGATTGTGAGCATTCACAAACACATCGAATCAATTGCTCAAAATTCTGATGACCAAGGTTGCTAAAGAGCATTGCTAGACATATGGAAGTAACTATAGTGTAAGCAGGTAAGGAGGAACAAGAGTAATAGGCTACTGAGGAGTTTCGGAAGATCAAATAGCTTTTTAGGGCATCTTGTAAGAACAAAAGCAACTGGTGATGAAGGTATGAACGACAATGTAGGTAGTTACTCATAAGGATTTATCGGTGGTAGGGATCGCAATGGCTAAGGGTACAAGGGTCTCTAGAAAACTTTGGAGAGTATCTTCAAAATCTTCTGGTGCACCAAGTAATCATCTGCAGCGAGGCGCTCTCCGGAAGAAGTATTTACGAGATCCTAGAGTTAGAGGTAACAAAATCATTTAACCCAAATAGAAGAGAGTTCAGAGTCCCAGAGTATAAACGAGGAGTAAAAGATCCTAGTACCACCCAATGGCGACGTGGGCTTGTAAGTCGCACAACCATGTTAGTAAATCAGTTTTTCAATACTAGACTCAACTTCGGCCAAGGAGTTGGAAAGGGGGTCCTACAGGCAGTCGGCTCTAATACCAACTTGTGACGCCCCCGATTCAATCGTACACTAATCATACACACAAATGTGTACGATCAAGATCAGGGACTCACGTGAAGATATCACAACACAACTTTAAACACAAATGAAATAATACAAGCTTTATATTACAAGCCAGCGGCCTCGAGGGATAGAATACATAGCTCGATACACAAGAGTCAGTGGAAGCAACAATATTTGAGTACATGCATAACTTAAACAAGGATGCCTTAAGAAGGCTAGCACAAAAGCAACAACGATCGAAGAGGCAAGGCCTCCTGCCTGGGACCTCCTAACTACTCCTGGTCGTCAGCGGTCTCCACGTAGTAGTATCCGTAGGTGGTGGCATCTGGCTGCAGGGATCCACCATATGGTTGCATCAACCGGAAAGAAGAAAGAAGGGGGAAAGGGGGTAGCAAAGCAACCGTTAGTACTCATCCAAAGTACTCGCAAGCATCAGATCTATACTAAGTATGCATTGGTATCAAATGGAAGGTTTGTATCTGTGGACTAAACTACAGAATGCCAGAATAGAGGAGGAAGGCCTAGCCTATCAAAGACTAGCATCTTCAAGCAGCTCCAAGCATCTTGCAGCATGTAGAAGAGTAAAGAGTCGCATTTTAATATTTAACAAGCATGTTGTAGCATCAACGCCCAGAGATCCTTCCTTGACTCCCTGCGAGAATGCAATCTCGGAGCCACATATCCATCACATATCTCAAGTATCCATTTCTAGTTATATAAGATCCGGATACAAGTCTGAATGTCCATTACCATTGACACGGTATTCGAATATATTTCTTCCCTGCGGGGGTGCACCACGTTACCCAACACGCTCGATCACTCTGGCCGGACACACCTTTCTGGGGTCAATGCCCGGCCTCGGAAGATCAGCACGTCGCAGCCCTACCTAGGCTCAGAAGAGAGGTCCCCGCCGGTCTACCTCCTATGCACTCCGGGGTCTGGGCCCATCGCCCGCAGCACTCTGGGTTGTTGTGCGACGAGCCAAGATGAGCACCACCTCATACTGGATGGCACTGGCCCGACAGGCCCATGATGCTGAAGTGGACGTCTGACAAAGCTTTGGCTGATACTGCGACGTCGAGGCCCATATCTATTATCGTGTTGTGATTAGTGCGTAAAGGCCAGAGGCCAACTCAGAACAAATACCCAAACCTGTTAGTGCATTGGGGGCTCGCGGAAACAAGCAGAGACTCACGATAAGGTGACCCCGTCGCCCTGTCTCATGGACATACGGCAAGGGCCCATACTGCCCGGTTGTGCCTACTCATTCATGTTTGTTTGTCATGCCTACTATTGCTTAGAGTTGAGTCAGTTCTGATTCATCGGGAATGAATCAGAGGTGTGTGAACATGTCCTACTGTGTGTGAGCTAAGTGTGTGAACATGATTTGGTAAAAGGTATCGGTGAGAGGCCATGTAGGAGTACATGGTGGGTTGTCTCATTGAAGCCGTCCTTAGGAACTGAGTTCTGTGTTTGTGATCCATGATTCAGCTACTACCATGCATTGGGCCCTAAAATATGACCCCGCTCGACTTCTTATTCACCCTTGTCCTCTGTCCAGGAGTTGCAAGTAGTTTCTGGTGTTTGTAGTATGCTGGAGGCCGTGCGCAGCGCTGACCGAAGGGGTGGGCTGTGATGCGGTAGGCACGTGGCCGGGTATACCGGGCGCCCGTTTGGTGTCACGGAACCCTGTTCACATCGTTTGGGGCTGTGAGCGAAACCCCGGCCGGATCTCCTCATGGATGGAACCTGAATAGGCGATAAACCTGGACTAGAGACTTGAGTGTTTAGGTAGGTCGTGGTCTACACCCACATCGGCTTTCGCTTGAAGTTTGCCGAGCACATGTCGTGTGCAGACGCTAAGTGGTGGAAACATGTATGAAGAAGTACACCCCTGCAGGGTTAACATCATCTATTCGAATAGCCGTGTCCGCGGAAAAGGACTTCTGGGTTACTTATATCAGTTCATAGACAAGTGAAAGTGGATACCCTAAAATACGCAAGATAAGCGTGAGTGCTATGGATGGCGTTCTCGTAGGGAGACGGGAGCGGATCCATAGTGGTGTATTGATATGGTGAATATGTGGACTCGTGTGCGCCACCTCAAAAGAGTTACTTGCAGTCGTAGTTCAGGATAGCCACCGAGTCAAAGCTGGCTTGCTGCAGTTAAACCCCACCATCCCCTTTGTTGATAATGATGCATATGTAGTTAGTTCTGATGTAAGTCTTGCTGGGTACATTTGTACTCACGTTTGCCTATTTTATGTTTTTGCAGAGAGACTTCAGTCTCACTAGTAGTTTCGCGTGGACTTCGACGTTTAGCTTGTTACCTCAACTACGATCTTGTGCCCTCGGCAGGATCTGGTAGATAGTCAGGCTTCTCAGCCTTTTTCATTTGTAGATGTCTGTACTCAGACATGTTAAGCTTCCGCTTGTGCTTTGATTTGTATGCTCTGAATGTTGGGTCATGAGACCCCTGTTTGTAATATCTCGCTCCTCAGAGCCTAATGAATAAATACTTGAGTCGTAGAGCCATGTTGTGATGCCATGTTGTATTTGCACATATCGAGCATATTGTGTGTATGTTATTGAAATGTTTGGTATGTGTGGGATCTGACTATCTAGTTGTTTATCCTTAGTAGCCTCTCTTACCAGGAAATGTCTCCTACTGTTTCCAATGGTAGCTTGCTACTGCTCCGGAACACTTAGGCTGGCCAGCATGTGTCCTTCTTCGCTCCTGTGTCTGTCCCTTCGGGGAAATGTCACGCGATGAATACCAGAGTCCTGTTAGCCCGCTACAGCCCGGTTCACCAGAGTCCTGCTAGCCCAGTGCTACAGCCTGGATTCACTCGCTGATGACCGACACGTTCGATGCTGGGTCATGGATGCCTGTCCCTGTAAGCTTGTGCCACTTTGGGTTTACGACTAGCCATGTCAGCCCGGGCTCCTTATCATATGGATGCTAGCGACACTATCATATACGTGTGCCAAAAGGCGCAAACGGTCCCGGGCAAAGGTAAGGCGACACCCGTGGGAATACCGTGCGTGAGGACGCAAAGTGATATGAGGTGTTACATGCTAGATCGATGTGGCATTGAGTCGGGGTCCTGACATTTTTGCAATAAGTATATGAGTTCTTTTGACTAATGTTGAGTCCATGGATTATACGCACTTTTACCTTTCCGCCATTGCTAGCCTCTTCGGTACCGTGCATTGCCCTTTCTCACCTTGAGAGTTGGTGCAAACTTCGCCGGTGCATCCAAACCCCATGATACGATACGCTCTATCACACATAAACCTCCTTATATCTTCCTCAAAACAGCCACCATACCTACCTATTATGGCATTTCCATAGCCATTCCGAGATATATTGCCATGCAACTTTCCACCGTTCCGTTCATCATCCTCATGACATACTTTACTTTTGTCATATTGCCATCGCATGATCATGTAGTTGACATCGTATTTGTGGCAAAGCCACCATGCATTAATTTTCATACATGTCACTCTTGATTCATTGCACCATCCCGGTACACCGCCGGAGGCACTCATATAGAGTCATATCTTGTTCTAGTTTCGAGTTGTAATTCATATGTCGTAATCAATGAAAGTGTGATGATCATCATTATTAGAGCATTGCCCAAAAAGAAAAAAAGAAGAAAAAATTGAAGAAAGACCAAAAAGAAAAAAAGGAAGGCCCAAAAAAAAGAAAAAAAAAGAAAAATAAAAAAATAAAATAAAAAGGGCAATGTTACTATCTCTTTTTCCACACTTGTGCTTCAAAGTAGCACCTTGTTCTTCATGTAGTGAGTCTCATATATTGTGCTTCAAAGTAGCACCATGTTTTTCATATAGTGAGTCTCATAAGTTGTCTTTTTCATACTAGTGGGAATTTTTCATTATAGAACTTGGCTTGTATATTCCTACGATGGGCTTCCTTAAATGCCCTAGGTCTTCGTGAGCAAGCAAGTTGGATGCACACCCACTAGTTTTCTTTTGTTGAGCATTCATTTATAGCTCTAGTGCATCCGTTGCATGGCAATCCCTACTCCTCATGTTGAAATCAATTGATGGTCATCTCCATAGCCCGTTGATTATCCTCGTCAATGTGAGACTTTCTCCTCTTTTCTCTTCTCCACACAATCCCCATCATCATATTCTATTCCACCCATAGTGCTATATCCATGGCTCACGCTCATGTATTGCGTGAAGGTTGAAAAAGTTTGAGATTATTTAAGTATGAAACAATTGCTTGGCTTGTCATCGGGGGTATAGAAGTTGGGAACATCTTTGTGTGATGAAAATGAAGCATTGCCTAACTATATGATTTTGTAGGGATGAACTTTCTTTTGCCATGTTATTTTGAGAAGACATGATTACTTTGATTAGTATGCTTGAAGTGTTACTCTTTCTTTTATCAATATGTACTTTTATTTTGAATCATTTGGATCTGACATACATGCCACAATAAAGAAAATTACATTGAGAATTATGCTAGGTAGCATTCCACATCAAAAATTTCTTTTTTATCATTTACCTACTCGAGGACGAGCAGGAATTAAGCTTGGGGATGCTTGATACGTCTCCAATGTATCTATAATTTTTGGTTGTTCCATGATATTATATTACCCCTTTTGGATGTTTATGGGCTTTATTTTACACATCTACATCATTTTTGGGACTAACCAACTAACCGGAGGCCCAGCCCGTATTGCTGTTTTTTGCCTATTTCAGTATATCGCAGAAAAGGAATATCAAACGGAGTCCAAACGGAATTAAACCTTCGGGAGCATGATTTTTGGAACGAACGTGATCCAGAGGACTTGGAGTGCAAGTCAAGAAGCAGCCGAGGCCTCCACGAGATAGGAGGGCGCGCCCCCTGTCTCGTGGGCCCCTCGGGCGGATACCGATGTACTTCTTCCTCCTATATAAGCCTACGTACCCCGAAAACATCCAGAGAGCCAACGAAACACAATTTCCACCACCGTAACCTTCTGTATCCGCGAGACCCCATCTTGGAGCCTTCGCCGGCGCTCCGCTGGAGGGGGAATCGACCACGGAGGGCTTCTACATCAACACCATATCCCCTCCGATGAGTTGTGAGTAGTTTACCACAGACCTACGGGTCCATAGTTATTAGCTAGATGTCTTCTTCTCTCTTTTTGGATCTCAATACAATGTTCTCCACCTCTCTCGTGGAGATCTATTCGATGTAAACTCTTTTTGCGGTGTGTTTGTCGAGATCCGATGAATTCTGTGTTTATGATCAAGTTTATCTATGAATAATACTTGAATCTTCTCTGAATTCTTTTATGTATGATTGAGTTATCTTTGCAAGTCTCTTTGAATTATCAGTTTGGTTTGGCCTACTAGATTGATCTTTCTTGCCATGGGAGAAGTACTTAGCTTTGGGTTCAATCTTGCGGTGTCCTTTCCCAGTGATAGCAGGGGCAGCAAGGCACATATTGTATTGTTGCCATCGAGGATAACAAGATGGGGTTTATATCATATTGCTTGAGTTTATCCCTCTACATCATGTCATCTTGCTTAAAGCGTTACTCTGTTCTTATGAACTTAATACTCTAGATGCAGGCAGGAGTCGGTCAATGTGTGGAGTAATAGTAGTAGATGCAGGCACGAGTCGGTCTACTTGTTGCGGACGTGATGCCTATATACATGATCATGCCTAGATAATCTCATAATTATTCGCTTTTCTATCAATTGCTCGACAGTAATTTGTTCACCCACCGTAATACTTATGCTATCTTGAGAGAAGCCTCTACTGAAACCTATGGCCCCCGGGTCTATCTGTTATCATATTTGCTTCCAATCTACTTTTATTTGCATCTTTACTTTTTGCATCTATATTATAAAATACCAAAAATATATTTATCTTATCATACTATCTCTATCAGATCTCACTTTTGCAAGTGGCCGTGAAGGGATTGACAACCCCTTTATTGCGTTGGTTGCGAGTTCTTTGTTTGTTTGTGTAGGTGTGTGGGACTTTTGAGGAGCCTCCTACTGGATTGATATCTTGGTTCTCAAAAACTGAGGGAAATACTTATGCTACTATTGTTGCATCACCCTTTCCTCTTCAAGGAAAACCAACGCAAGCTCAAGACGTAGCAGGTCCCATCTGTCATAGACAGTGGACTAACAGAAGTTTAAAACTAACTAAACAAAGTTATTTAGCAGGTAGGCCCCACCTGTCATAGACTAATTAGCTAAACTAATTAGTTTTAATTATTAAAACATTTTAATTAGCGGAATAAGTGGTGGGGCCCGAAAGTCAGTGGCTGGGGCCTGCCCAGTCAGCACAGTTGACCAGGTTAACTGGTCAACAGGGGGCCAGGGGCCCCACTGGCAGCGACCCAGGGGGTGGGCCTGGCCGTGCCACGTCGGCGCTGTTGCCGGAGCAACGCCGGCGAGGCGAAACACGGCAGCGCGACCACAGGATTCTTTGGAAAAAGGCTACAGGGCATGGGGAAGAGCGCAGCTAGGCGCATTCGAACGACCACTCGACCGCGCATCAAATGGTCGTGGCCGGAACGGCTGGTGTGGCCGGAGCTGGGAGCTACGGCGTCACCGGTGGCGACATGCTCGGGCGAGATATGACGAAGGCTATATGGTGCATTCGTGAGCGAGCTGAGAGGCTGGGCAAGGCGTACGCGTTGCAGTGAGGCCAACGGTCGCGAGCCCGTGACCATTTGGTCACCGAAAGCACGACGGCGGCGAGCGGGGGCGGCGACGCATTCGAGCGCTCGTCGAGGTAGGTTCTAAGGGGCACGGGGAGGGAAGCAAGTGGCACGGGCGGCTTCAGCGAGCGGTCCTGAGCATGCTCGTGTGCTCGGGTGAGCATGACGATGCCCACAGCGACGGCGGCGAGCTCTGCGGTGGAGCTGTGTTCGGGCGGTGATGGCAGCGGTGGCTATGGTGATGGATCCATGCGGGGGAGCGAGGGGAGAGACACGGTGGCTCACCGGGAGCCGTAGGGAAGTGGCAGCGTGCTCGGGGAGGCTTGTCGGAGGCATACGGCAGCCGCGATCGGCGACGAAGGCGAAGAGGGCCATAGGGGAAGAAGAGGTTGCCGGGCTCGCTGCGGTGGCTCCCTTCTCGCTCAGGTTGGTGCAGAGGGAGTAGGCGGGGACGGTGAGGCGGCGGAGAGGTGACGGTGGCCGCGGGATCGAGCGGGGGACGGCGGCGAGCGCTTCGGCCTCCTCTCCAAAATGAAGGAGAGGAAGAGGGAGAGCCAGGGGGAAGGAGAAGCGGGAGTGGCGGTAGGTGAGGGGGAGGACTCGAGGCGTCGCCCTTATCCCCTCGGGGCGGTGCCGGTGAGCTGGTCGAACCGGAACGGCTCGGGCGGGTGCCCGGTCGGCTGTACAGGAGAGGGAGGTGACCAGTGGGGGGGAGTGGGCTGGATGGGCTGGCTCGGGTGGGCCGAAGCCTAGGGGGTTAGTTCCAGAGGGGCAGGGGCATCTTTTTCCTTTTTAACTAGTTTTGCATTTTCTTTTAGCCACAAATGACTTTGCAAAAATATTCCACTAGCCAAAACAATTTCAAAGAAATCTTTTGCACTGCCACAAAATGTTTGGGGCCTTCAAGAGTTGTCCAAGCATATTTAGAAAATGAAAAGGGCATCTTAAATACTGCTGGACTAGATAATAAATTCTCAGGGGTAATTTGGGAATCGAAAAGAGGTTGGTTCCAGCATGACAAATAACCAGAAATTATGTGCCACACTTTGAACATTTTAGTTTGCATGTTTGAGAAATTTGAATTTTGGACTTTAATTTGAATTTGAATTTGAATTATGATTTGGGTCAAGTGAGGATTAGCATCAGTAATATGTTGACATGGCACCATTAGCTGGGGATTACTGTAGCTTAATTATCTGGGCATTACAGGCATGTCCTTTCTACAAAAGGATTGGTCTATCTTACTGCACCTATGTTACAATTGCTACTTGTTGCTCATTACAATTACCTTGCTATCAAACTATCTATTACGGATAATTTTAGTCCTCGCAGACAATACCTTGCTCAAAATCGCTTGTCATTTCCTTCTGCTCCTCGTTGGGTTCGACACTCTTACTTATCGGAAGGACTACAATTGATCGCCTATACTTGTGGGTCAACAAGACTCTTTTCTGGCGTCGTTACCGGGGAGTGAAGCGCCTTTGGCGAGTGAAATTTGGTAAGGAAACATTTATACATGTTGAAATTTACTGCTACTTGTTACTATGGAAAACAATCCTTTGAGGGGTTTGTTTGGGGTATCTTCACCTCGATCGGAAGCACAAAGAGTTGCTCCTCAACCTACTGCACCTACTGAAAATATTTATTATGAGATTCCTTCAAGTAGGATAGAGAAACTGCTAGATAATCCTTATGAAGGAGATGGAACAATACATCCTGATATGCACCTAATCTATGTGGATGAAGTTTGTGGATTATTTAAGATTGCAGGTTTATCCAAAGATGGAGTTAAGAAGAAGGGTTTTCCCCTTATATTTGGGGGGCATTGATATGGTATAGGCTATGTGATAATATTGGAACTTGGGATTGGAACCGATTGAAATTGGAATTTTATCCAAAGTTTTATCCTATGTATCTGGTTCATCATGATCGGAATTATATATGTAATTTTTGGCCTCGTGAGGAGAAAGCATCGCTCAAGCTTGGGGGAGGCTTAAGTACATTATGTACACATGCCCCAATCATGAGCTCTCAAGAGAAATTATCTTACATAGTTTTTAAGCTTAGCTTTCTCATAATGATCAAACCATGCTCGATTCTTCTTCTACTGGTTCCTTTATGAAGAAAACTATTGAATTCAGATGGGATCTTCTGGAAAGAATTAAACACAACTCTGAAGATTGGGAACTCGACAAAGGTAACGAGTCAGGTATAATACTTTAGTTTGATTGTGTTAAATCTTTTATGGATACCGATGCTTTTCATAAGTTTTGCACTAAATATGGACTTGACTCTGAGATAGTAGCCTCCTGTGTGAATAATTTTCTACTCATGTTGATCTCCCTAGGGAGAAGTGGTTTAAATAGCATCCCCCTATGAAATAAAAGATTGAGGAACCCGTTATAGTTAAAGATGAAACTATCATTTACAATGTTGATCCAGTTGTACCTACTACTTATATTGAGAAACATCTTTTCCTGTTAGGATAAAGGAACATGCCAAAGTTTCAATCATGGTTAACAAAATTAATATTAGAGCACCTAGGACCTCTGAACATATTAAAGTTGAACCTAATGTTGCTATGGTTAAAGATCTCTTGGTCGATAATATTGATGGGCATGTTATTTACTTCTGTGATGAAGCAACTAGAATTGCTAAGCCTGATATTAAAGATAAGAATAAGCCTGTTGTTGGCATGCCTGTTATCTCAGTTAAAATATGAGATCATTGTTACCATGGTTTATCTGATTTGGTTCCTGGTGTGAGTGTTGTTCCATTTACCTTATATCAAGAGATCATGAATGATATATATCAAGAGATCATGAATGATATTGCACCTGTTGAAATAGAAGACATTAAAGTTACTATTAAGATTGCGAATGGAGATACAATTTCACCCCTTGGATTGTTAGAGATGTTGAAGTCTTGTGTGGAAATATCAAATACCCTAATGATTTTCTAGTTCTTGGCTCTCCACAAGACGATTTTGTCCCATTATATTTGGTAGACCTTTCTTGAAGTTAATGTGAAGATTGATTGCAATACAGAAACCGTCAGTGTTAACTTTGGTGATGTATCTCATGAGTTTAATTTCTCTAAATTTCGTAGACAACCTCATGATAAAGAATTGCCTAGTAAAGCCGAATTATTAGTCTTCCTTTTATTGTCGTACCTCCTACTGATCCGTTAGAACAATATTTGTTAGACCATGAAAATTATATGCATATGAACAAAGGAAATGAAATAGATAAGATGTTCTTTGATCGACCACCTATTCTTAGACACAATTTTCCTGCTGAAACTCTTGGAGGTCCTCCTCCACCTAAAGGTGGTCCTATGTTTGAATTGAAACAATTGCGTGATACATTGAAATATGCTTATCTTGATGAAAAGAAGATATATCATGTTATTATTAGTGCTAACCTTTCAGAGCATGAAGAAAAGAGATTACTAAAAACTCTGAGGAAGCACCGTGCTGCTATTGGATATACTCTTGATGATCTTAAGGGCATTAGTCACACTATGTCAGCACAAGATTATTATGGAGCCTGATGCTAAACAGTTGTTGATCATCAACGGCTATTGAATCCTAAGATGAAGGAAGTGGTAAGAACTGAAATATTAAAGCTTCTAGAAGCAGGTATAATTTATCTCATAGCTGAGAGTAGATCGGTGAGTCATGTTCATTGTGTTCCTAAAAAAGGAGGCATTACCATTGTTCCTAATGATAAAAATGAACTTACCCCACAAAGAATTATAACTGGTTATAGGATGGTAATTGATTTTAGAAATTAAACAAAGCTACTAGAAAACATCATTACCCCTTGCCTTTTGTTGATCAAATGTTAGAAAGATGGTCTAATCATACACACTTTTGTTTCCTTGATGGATATTCTGGTTTCTCCCAAATACCTGTGTCAAAAGAAGATCGAGAGAAAACTACTTTTACTTGCCCTTTTGGAACTTATGCTTATAGACATATGCTTTTTGGTTTACGCAATGCACCTACTACCTTTCAAACATGTATGACTGATATATTCTCTGACTTTTGTGAAAAGATTGTTGAGGTTTTCATGGATGATTTTTTCCGTTTACGGGACTTCTTTTGATGATTGCTTAAGCAACCTTGATCGAGTTTTGCAGAGATGTGAAGAAACTAATCTTGTCTTGAATTAGGAGAAGTGCCATTTTATGGTTAATGAAGGTATTGTTTTGGGGCATAAAATTTCTGAACGAGGTATTGAAGTAGATAAAGCTAAAGTTGATGCATTGAGAAAATGCCATGTCCTAAAGATATTAACGGTATAAGAATATTCCTTGGTCATGCTAGTTTCCATAGAAGGTTCATTAAAGACTTCTCTAAAATTTCTAGGCCTCTTACTAATCTCTTACAAAAAGATGTTCCATTTTTTATGATGATTGTGTAGAAGCCTTTGAAACACTTAAGAAAGCCTTAACCTCTGCACCCACTGTTCAACCACTTGATTGGAACTTGCCTTTTGAAATTATGTGTGATGCTAGTGATTATGTTGTTGGTGCTATTCTAGGATAAAGAGTTGATAAGAAACTAAATGTTCTCCATTATGCCAGTAAAACTCTAGACAGTGCTCAAAGAAATTATGCTACTACTGAGTAATAATTTTTAGCAATCGTGTTTCCATGTGATAAGTTCAGATCTTATATTGTTGATTCTAAAGTAATTGCTCACACTGATCATGCTACTATTAAATATCTTATGGAAAATAAAGATGCTAAACCTAGACTTATTAGGTGGGTTCTGTTGCTACAAGAATTTCACTTGCATATTATTGATAGAAAGGGAGCTCAGAACCCCATAGCTGAAAATTTGTCTCGAATGGAAAATGTTCTTGATGACCCATGATATGTCTCCAACATATCTACTTTTCCAAACACTTTTGCCCTTGTTTTGGACTCTAACTTGCATGATTTGAATGAAACTAACCCGGACTGATGTTGTTTTCAGCAGAACTGCCATGATGTTGTTTTATGTGTAGAAAAGAAAAGTTCTCGGAATGTCATGGAAATCCACGGAGGCACTTTTAGGAATTAATAAGAATTTTTGGCGAAAGAATTAATGTCAGGGGGCCCACAGGCTGTCCACGAGACAGGAGGGCACCCCCCCTAGGGAGCGGCCTCCTATCTCGTGGGCCCCCTGGACCTCCACCGACGTCAACTCCAACTCCATATATTCACGTTCGGGGAGAAAAAAATCAGGGAGAAAGTTTCATCGCATTTCACGACACGGAGCCACTGCCAAGCCCTAATCTCTCTCGGGAGGGCTGATCTGGAGTCCGTTCGGGGCTCCGGAGAGGGGGATTCGTCGCCGTCGTCATAATCAACCATCCTCCATCACCAATTTCATGATGCTCACCGCCATGCTTGGGTAATTCCATCGTAGGCTTGCTGGACGGTGATGGGTTGGATGAGATTTACCATGTAATCAAGTTAGTTTTGTTAGGGTTTGATCCCTCGTATCCACTATGTTCTGAGATTGATGTTGCTATGACTTTGCTATGCTTAATGCTTGTCACTAGGGCCCGAGTGCCATGATTTCAGATCTGAACCTATTATGTTTTCATGAATATATGTGTGTTCTTGATCCTATCTTGCAAGTCTATAGTCACCTATTGTGTGTTATGATCCGACAACCCCAAAGTGACAATAATTGGGATACTTCTCGGTGATGACCGTAGTTTGAGGACTTCATGTATTCACTATGTGCTAATGCTTTGTTCCTGTTCTCTATTAAAAGGAGGCGTTAATATCCCTTAGTTTCCGTAAGGACCCCGCTGCGACGGGAGGGTAGGACAAAAGATTTCATGCAAGTTCTTTTCCATAAGCACGTATGACTATTTACAAAATACATGCCTACATTACATTGATGAACTGGAGCTAGTTCTGTGTCACCCTATGTTATAGCTATTACATGAGGAATCGCATCCGGCATAATTATCCATCACTGATCCATTTTCACATATTGTTCTTCGCTTATTTACTTTCCCGTTGCTACTGTTACAACTACTACAAAAACCCAAAAACATTTATCTTTACTTTTGCTACCGTTACCTTTATTATCATACCACTTTTGCTACTAAATACTTTGCTGCAGATACTAAGTTATCCAGGTGTGGTTGAATTGACAACTCAACTGCTAATACTCAAGAATATTCTTTGGCTCCCCTAGTGTCGAATCAATAAATTTGGGTTGAATACTTTACCCTCAAAAGCTGTTGCGATCCCCTACACTTGTGGGTTATCAAGACTATATTATGGCGCCGTTGTCGGGGAGCATAGCTCTATTCTCTGAGTCACTTGGGATTTATATCTGTTGATCACTATGAAGGACTTGAAAGACGCTAAAACCAAGATTTTGCCCTCAACTACAAGGGAGGGTAAGGAACTTCCATCTAGCTCTGCACTAGATTCTCCTTCCATTATAGTAAGCTTGCGACACCTAAACCTGCTACTGCTATGAATTCTGATATGTCGCATGTTATTGATGATACCACTTCTGCTATGCATGATGAAACTACTTCTGTGCGTGATACTACTTTGCCATTAGGTGAATTTCTTGATGAACAACTTGCTAGAGTTAGGCGGAATGAAAATATTGAAGAACCTATTATTGATGATAGTGATGATGAAGGTTCCCCCAATGAATATGTATTACCTGTTGTTCCTAAGGGTTATGTTATGAATGAAGAAGTTGCTAGGGAAATTCTTGCTTGCAATGATAGAAATGATCTTAAGAAATTATTAGCTAAATGGAAGCAGCAGTCTCTTAATGCTAGAATGAAACCCGATCCTGCTTTTGCTACTTCACCTATCTGTGTTACTGATAAGGATTATGAATTCTCTATTGATCCTGAGATTATTACTTTAGTTGAATCTGATCCTTTTTATGGCCTTGAATCTGAAACTGTTGTGGCACATCTTACCAAGTTGAATGATATAGCCACCCTATTTACTAATGATGAGAAGTCTCGCTATTTATATATGCTTAAGATATTTCCGTTCTCATTAAATGGTGATGCTAAGACTTGGTATAATTCTCTTGCTCCTGGTTGTGTGCGTAGTTCCCAGGATATGATTTATTACTTCTCTGCTAAATATTTCCCTGCTCATAAGAAACAAGCTGCCTTGTGGGAAATATATAATTTTGTGCAAATCAAAGAAGAGAGTCTCCCACAAGCTTGGGGAGGCTTCTCCGGTTACTTAATGCTTTGCCTGATCATCCTCTTAAGAAATACTTGGTATCTTTTATAATGGACTAACCGATGCTTCTAAGGACTACTTAGATAGTTGTGTTGGTTGTGTGTTCAGGGAAAGAACAGTCGATGAAGCTGAAATACTATTGAATAATATGTTGACTAATGAAAATAATTGGACTCTCCCCAAGCCAGTTCCTGAAGTAATTCCTGAACCAATTGAGCCAACTCCTGAGCCTATTCCTAAACCCACTCCGAAGAAGAGAGGTGTTTTATTTCTCAGTCCTGAAAATATGCAAGAGGCAAAGAAATCAATGAAAGAAAAAGGTATTATAGCTGAAGATGTTAAGAATTTACCTCCTATTGAAGAAATACATGGTCTTAATTTACCGCCTGAAGAACCACCTTGTCTTGATAACCCGACACAGGTAGTAAAGGTAAATTCTCTCTATAGATATGATAAAGTTGAAATACCCTCTACTAAATTTCATAGCCCATGCTTAGATGAATTTGATGAATTTATGGCTAGACAAGAAAGTTTTAATGCTTATGTTGGTAGAGAGTTAAAGAATAATGCTTTCGAGATAGGACGCGTAAGTGATAATCTGGCTAGAGTTAAAGATGAACTTCACCGCGTTAGCAAATATGCTTCTATGATTTCTATTCAAGCTGAGCAAGTACTCAGAGCTCAAAATGATTTGCTTGATGAATTAAATAATAAAAATGACTTTGTGGTTAGAGTGGCTACTAGAAGTGGTAGAATGACTCAGGAACCTTTGTATCCTAAAGGCCACCCTAAGAGAATCGAGCAAGATTCTCAGAGAAATAATTTAGAGGCACCTAGTTCTTCTAAAAAGAAGAAAAAGAAAAACGATAGAACTTTGCATGCTTCTAGTGAACCTACTGTAGACACACCTGAGAATCCCAATGATGTTTCTATTTCTGATGCTGAAACTCAATCAGGTGATGAACATGAACCTAGTGATAATGTTAATGATAATGTTCATGTTGATGCTCAACCTAGCAAAAACAATGATGTATAGATTGAACCTGCTGTTGATCTTCATAACCCACAATCAAAGAATCAACGTTATGATAAGAGAGATTTTGTTGCTAGGAAGCACAGTAAAGAAAGAGAACCATGGGTTCAGAAACCCATGCCCTTTCCTCCTAAACCATCCATGTCAAAGGATGATGAGGATTTTGAGCGCTTTGCTGAAATGATTAGACCTATTTTCTTACGTATGCGTTTAACTGATATGCTGAAAGTAAATCCTTATGCGAAGTATATGAAGGATATCATCACAAACAAAAGAAAGATACCAGAAGCTGAAATTTCCACCATGCTTGCTAATTACACTTTTAAGGGTGGAATAGCAAAGAAACTTGGAGATCCGGGTGTACCAACTATACCATGCTCTATTAAAAGAAATTATGTTAGAACTGCTTTATGTGATCTTGGAGCCGGTGTTAGTGTTATGCCTCTCTCTTTATATCGTAGACTTGAATTGAATAAGTTGACACCTACTGAAATATCTTTGCAAATGGCTGATAAATCAACAGCTATACATGTCGGTATTTGTGAGGATGTGCCTGTTGTGGTTGCAAATGTCACTATTTTAATGGACTTTGTTATCCTTGATATTCCTGAGGACGATAGTATGTCTATTATCCTTGGTAGACCTTTTCTTAATACTGTAGGGGCTGTTATTGATTGCAACAAAAGCAATGTCACTTTTCATGTTAATGGTAATGAGCATACGGTACACTTTCCGAGGAAACAATCTCAAGTTCATAGCATCAATTCTATTGAAAATGTTCCAACTATCATTTTTGGAGGTTTTGAATTTCCTCTCCCTACTGTCAAGAAAAAGTATGATATTCTTATTGTTGGGGATTTTCATATCCCCGTTGAGGTAACTTAGTGTTATTCAAAATTTCTCCGGTTCCGTGTTATTCAGAATGAGTTTGTTAACAAGACTTGATCAACCTTGTTAGTGGGTTCATTTTGATGATCACGAGATGGATGAAACTAGAAGGCACAACCTTCTGTACCCTCCTTTTACTTTCTGATATTTAGAATAAATAAAGCAAAGATAGTATTATCTGTCTGTTTTCTGAATTATCCGAGCATTAAAAAAATAGTCCGAAAATAAAAGTGCTCCAAATGCCCTGCAAATTTAGTATGATTTTTTCTGGAATATTTGAGGATTTTAGGCACTGAAAACACTACAGGAGGGGCAAGCACCAGGCCACGAGAGAGGAGCCCCCCCCCCTATAGGGCGCGCCCCCTGTCTCGTGGGCCCCTGGTGGCTCCCCTCCACTTATGCCAGCACCCACACACTTCATATTCTACCCAAAAAATCCCCATCCAGCTCAAGCACGAGTTCTAGCTCGTTTTGCTACAATTTTCGATCTCCTTGCACAAAGCTCCATTCACAAAACTGGTTTGGGAGATTGTTGCTTGGTATGTGACTCCTCCATTGGTCCAATTAGTTTTTGTTCTAGTGCTTTATTCATTGCAAATTTTTGCTGCATAGGTGACCATGTTCTTGAGCTTGCATGTTAAATTTTTGAGGTCCCAAGCAATTCCAATGCATGATATAGGCTCTAGGCACTTGTAGGAGTAGTTGCTATCAATCTTGTTTAGTTTTATTCACTTTTATTTTGAAGTTACTAAAATTTCAGAAATTTTCAGAAAAAGAAATATGCTTAGAAGAATGTACCAAGGAGGTTCCTCGGCAAAGAAAGGGCCAAGGATTGCTATACGTGAGCAAGATGTCAAATTGCCGAGGGACGCAAATGTATGGGCTTGTGAGTGGCCATCCGATGATTTTATGGTCGAAGCAGGCTTCAAGGAGGAATTTGACGCATATGTGCATAATGCCGAGCTGGAGGACTTCTTACAAGATAAGTGTCCTCAATATTATCAATTAACTGATTCCTTTGTGCGGAGGTTCGAATATATTTCTGCGCGTAATTCTCCTAGTGTCATGTTTGATATTTATGATACATCTTATACCATGGATTTTGAGGATTTCACAACTACTTGCAAACTCCCGCAGTGGGGTAATATTAATGATCCTCCCAAATCTGAATTTAGAGATTTTCTTGCTAGTATTACTGTGGGAGAATCTAGGGACATAACACAAGCTACCATAGGGAGCATTCATTTTCCTGCTATACATTATTTTGCTCTCTTTATTGGTAGATGCATTAACAGCAAGGACGAAGCATGTCACATGTGTGTCCCTAATCTTTGTGTCCTCAAGAGTGTTGTGTCAGGTTATAAAGGTTATAACTTGGGGGAAATAGTTGCACGTAGGTTGCAGAATAATAGTAGAAGGGGGAATTTATTTGGAGGAATTTATGCAACCCGTGTGGCTAACTTTCTCAATATAGCTCCACGAGAGGGGGATATGATTGTACCTCCTGTTTATTTAGATAAAGAAGCTATGTTTGATCATCATTTTCTTGAGAGGAATGAACAATTCCTTCATTATCGACTAATCTATGACAGGCGCAATGTCGCCCCTGTTACTCTTCCTGCCCCCTGCCTTTTTGATTATCAGGCAAGAGGAAGATACGTTGTCACCAGGGAGGAAGCAACATAATATGAGAGGGGAATGGAGGCAGCTCGCCAACACGCTGCTGCTCAGGAGGTTGTTGCCTCTGCATCTCAGTACAACCCCAGTTTCTCTTATGGATATCAGCCAGGCGGTCACTGGTATTAAACCAACTTATGCCAAAAGCCTAAGCTTGGGGGAGTACGTATTTCCCACCGACTTTACATTCATGTTCACACACTAGTCGTCGGTGCTCATACTCTTTCATTGTATTATCCATGTTAGTTTAAGCTTCTTTTTCTAGTTTTCTTCTTGTGTGTTTGATAAACTTTAAGAAAAATCAAAAAAATAGTTAGTTTAATTTCCATGTCTGTAGTAGAAATTAAAATGAAAACCCAAAAAGATTTCTAGTTCTTCTTTTTACTTGTTGGGAGCTTTCCCGTGTAGATAGTTTTATTTTCGTTTCTTTCCTTTGGGGGTTGAGAAGACCATATTGAAAATGCTTAGTGGCTCTTATATGCATGATTGTCTATTTTACTTAGAGCCTATATTACCTTGTCTTCTCTCTTGAGTTGAATGCTTGAAGATTCCAGCTTAGTCCAATGCACGTGCACTCTTATTATTATACACATCGTTCGGTCGTGCAAGTGAAAGGCAATAATGACGATATATGATGGACTTATTGGGATGAGAAAAGCTGGTATGAACTCGACCTCTCTTGTTTTTGTAAATATGATGACTCGTCATTCCTGGGTCAGCTATTATGAAGTAAATATATTTGCAATGACATTTAGAGATTATAGTTACTTGTGACATGCTTGATTAGCTATGAGTTATAATGGTTTATCTTGCATGCCAACATGCTATTAGAATGATTATGATGTGGTATGATGGGATGGTATCCTCCTTTGAATGTATTAAGTGACTCGACTTGGCACATGTTCATGCATGTAGTTGAAACAAATCAACATAGCCTTCATGATATTTATGTTCATGGTGGATTATATCCTACTCATGCTTGTATTCGGTGTGAATTAATTTTAATGCATGTTTATGACTGTTGTCGCTCTCTCAGTTGGTCGCTTCCCAGTCTTTTGCTAGCCTTCACCTATACTAAGCGGGAATACTGCTTGTGCATCCAAACTCCTTAAACCCCAAAGTTGTTCCATATGAGTCCACCATACCTGTTGGGGAACGTAGTAATTTCAAAAAAATTCCTACGTACACGCAAGATCATGGTGATGGCATAGCAACAAGAGGGGAGAGTGTTGTCCATGTACCCTCGTAGACCGTGAGTGGAAGCGTTATCACAACGCGGTTGATGTAGTCGTACGTCTTCATGATCCGACCGATCCAAGTACCGAACGTACGGCACCTCCGAGTTCAGCACACGTTCAGCTCGATGACGATCCTCGGACTCCGATCCAGCAAAGTGTCGGGGATGAGTTCTGTCAGCATGACGGCGTGGTGACGATGATGATGCTCTACCGGCACACGGCTTCGCCTAAACTCCGCGACGATATGACCGAGGTGGAATATGGTGGAGGGGGGCACCGCACACGGCTAAGGAACGATCCGTAGATCAACTTGTGTTGTCGTGCCTAGAGGTGCCCCCCTGCCCCCGTATATAAAGGAGCAAGGGGGGAGGGGGCGGCCGGCTTAGGAGGGGCGCGCCAAGGGGAGTCCTACTCCCATCGGGAGTAGGACTCCCTCCTTCCTTGTTGGAGTAGGAGAAGTGGAAAAGAGGGGGAGAGGAGGAAGGAAAAAGGGGCCGCACCCCTTGTCCAATTCGGACCAGAGGGGGGCTGCGCGCCTCCTTCCTTTCGGCCTCTCTCCTCTATTCCCGTATGGCCCAATAAGGCCCATATACTCCCCGGCGAATTCCTGTAACTCTCCGGTACTCCGAAAAATACCCGAATCACTCGGAACCTTTCCGAACTCCGAATATAGTCATCCAATATATTGATCTTTATGTCTCGACCATTTTGAGACTCCTCGTCATGTCCCCGATCTCATCCGGGACTCCGAACTCCTTCGGTACATCAAAACTCATAAACTCATAATATAACTGTCATCGAAACCTTAAGCGTGCGGACCCTACGGGTTCGAGAACTATGTAGACATGACCTAGAACTATTCTTGGTCAATAACCAATAGCGGAACCTGGATGCCCATATTGGCTCCTACATATTCTACGAAGATCTTTATCGGTCAAACCGCATAACAACATACTTTATTCCCTTTGTCATCGGTATGTTACTTGCCCGAGATTCGATCGTCGGTATCCAATACCTAGTTCAATCTCGTTACTGCCAAGTCTCTTTACTCGTTACGTAATGCATCATTCCATAACTAACTCATTAGCTACATTGCTTGCAAGGCTTATAGTGATGTGCATTACCGAGAGGGCCCAGAGATACCTCTCCGATAATCGGAGTGACAAAACCAAATCTGGAAATATGCCAACCCAACATGTACCTTTGGAGACACCTGTAGTACTCCTTTATAATCACCCAGTTACGTTGTGACGTTTGGTAGCACCCAAAGTGTTCCTCCGGTAAACGGGAGTTGCATAATCTCATAGTTACAGGAACATGTATAAGTCATGAAGAAAGCAATAGCAACATACTAAACGATCAAGTGCTAGGCTAACGGAATGGGTCACGTCAATCACATCATTCTCCCAATGATGTGATCCCGTTAATCAAATGACAACTCTTTTGTCCATGGCTAGGAAACATAACCATCTTTGATAAACGAGCTAGTCAAGTACAGGCATACTAGTGACACTATGTTTGTCTATGTATTCACACATGTATTATGTTTCTGGTTAATACAATTCTAGCATGAATAATAAACATTTATCATGATATAAGGAAATAAATAATAACTTTATTATTGCCTCTAGGGCATATTTCCTTCAGTCTCCCACTTGCACTAGAGTCAATAATCTAGTTCACATCATCATGTGATTTAACACTAATATTCATATCTGTATATGATTAACACCCATAGTTCACATCGTCATGTGACCAACACCCAAAGGGTTTACTAGAGTCAACAATCTAGTTCACATTGCTATGTGATTAACACCCAAAGAGTACTAAGGTATGATCATGTTTTGCTCGTGAGAGAAGTTTAGTCAACGGGTCTGTCACATACAGAGCCGTATGTATTTTGCAAATATTCTACGTCTACAATGCTCTGCGGGGAGCTACTCTAGCTAGTTGCTCCCACTTTCAATATGTATCTAGATTGCGACTTAGAGTCATATGGATCAGTGTAAAAGTTTGCACCGATGTAACTTTTACGACGAGCTCTTTTATCACCTCCATAATCGAGAAACATCTCCTTAGTCCTTACTAAGGATATTCTTGACCGTTGTCCAGTGATCTACTATTAGATCACTATTGTACTCCCTTGCCAAACCAGAGCAGAGTATACAATAGGTCTGGTCCATAGCATGGCATACTTTTATAGAACCTATGACTGAATGCATAGGGAATGACTTTCATTCTCTTTCTATTTTCTTCCATGGTCGGGATTTGAGTCTTACTCAATTTCATACCTTTGCAACACAGGCAAGAACTCTTTCTTTGACTGTTCCATTTTGAACTACTTCAAAATCTTGTCAAGGTATGTACTTATTGAAAATCTTATCAAGCATCTTGATCTATCTCAATAGATCTTGATGCTCAATATGTAAGCAGCTTCACTGAGGTCTTTCTTTGAAAAACTCCTTTCAAACACTCCTTTATGCTTTGCAGAATAATTCTACATTACTTCCGATCAACAATATGTCATTCACATATACTTATCAGAAATGTTGTAGTGCTCCCACTCACTTTCTTGTAAATACAGGCCTTTTCAAAAGTCTGTATAAAACCATATGCTTTGATCAACTCATCAAAGCGTATATTCCAACTCCGAGATGCTTGCACCAGTCCATTGATGGATTGCTGGAGCTTGCACATTTTGTTAGCACCTTTAGGATTAGCAAAACCTTCTGGTTGCATCATATACAACTCTTCTTTAAAAAATCCATTAAGGAATGCAGTTTTGACATCCATTTGCCAGATTTCATAAAATGTGGCAATTGCTAACATGATTCAGACAGACTTAAGCATCGATACGAGTAAAAAATCGCATTCAACACCTTGAACTTGTCGAAAACCTTTCGCAACAAGTCGAGCTTAGTAGATAGTAACACTACTATCAGTGTTCGTCTTCCTCTTGAAGATCCATTTATTTAACATGGCTTGCTGATCATCGAGCAAGTCAATTAAAGTCCATACTTTGTTCTCATACATGGATCATATCTCAGATTTTATGGCCTCAAGCCATTTCGCGGAATCTGGGCTCATCATCGCTTCCTCATAGTTCGTAGGTTCATCATGTTCTAGTAACATGACTTCTAGAACACGATTACCGTACCACTCTGGTGCGGATCTTACTCTGGAAGACCTACGAGGGTCGGTAGCAACTTGATCTGAAGTTTCATGATCATCATCATTAACTTCCTCACTAATTGGTGTAGGAATCACTGGAACTCACTTCTGTGATGAACAACTTTCCAATTTGGGAGAAGGTACAATTACCTCATCAAGTTCTACTTTCCTCCCACTCACTTCTTTCGAGAGAAACTCCTTCTCTAGAAAGGATCCATCTTAGCAACGAATAACTTGCCTTCGGATCTGTGATAGAAGGTGTACCCAATAGTTTCCTTTGGGTATTCTATGAAGACGCACTTCTCCGATTTGGGTTCGAGCTTATCAGGTTGAAAAAACTTTTTCATATAAGCATCGCAACTCCAAACTTTAAGAAACGACAGCTTAGGTTTACTGCTAAACCATAGTTCATACAGTGTCGTCTCAACGGATTTCGATGGTGCCCTATTAAACGTGAATGCACCTGTCTCTAATGCATAACCCCAAAACGATAGTGGTAAAACCGATAAGAGACATCATAGATTGCACCATATCTAATAAAGTACTGTTATGACATTCGGACACACCATTAAGCTGTGGTGTTCCAGGTGGCATGAGTTTGTGAAACTATTCCATATTGTTTTAATTGAAGACCAAACTCGTAACTCAAATATTTGTCTCCGTGATCAAATTGCAGAAACTTTATTTTCTTGTTACGATGATTCTCCACTTCACTCTGAAATTCTTTGAACTTTTCAAATGTTTCAGACTTGTGCTTCATTAAGTAGATATACTCATATCTGCTCAATTCATCTTGTGAAGGTCAGAAAATAACGATACCCGCCACGAGCATCAACACTCATTAGACCGCATACATCGGTATGTATTATTTCCAATAAGTCACTAGCTCGTTTCATTGTTCCGGAGAACAGAGTTTTAGTCATCTTGCCCAAAAAGCACGGTTCACAAGCATCAAATGATTCATAACCAAGAGATTCCAAAAATCCATCTTTATGGAGTTTCTTCATGCGCTTTACACCGATATGACCCAAACGGCAATGCCACATATAAGTTGCACTATCATTATCAACTTTGCATCTTTTGGCATCAATATTATGAATATGTGTATCACTACGATCGAGATCCAATAAAATATTTTCATTGGGTGTATGACCATCAAAGGTTTTATTCATGTAAACAGAACAACAATTATTCTTTGATTTTAAATGAATAACAGTATCGCAATAAACATGATCAAATCATATTCATGCTCAACACAAACGCCAAATAACATTTATTTAGGTTTAACACTAATCCCGAAAGTATAGGGAGTGTGCGATGATGATCATATCAATCTTGGAACCACTTCCAATACACATCGTCACTTCACCCTCAACCAACTCTGTTTATTCTGTAACTCCTGATTCGAGTCACTGATTTTTAGCAACCGAACAAGTATCAAATACTCAGGGGCTAATATAAACACTAGTAAGGTACACATCAATAACCTGTATATCAAATATACCCTTGTTCACTCTGCCATCCTTCTTATCCACCAAATATTTAGGGTATTTCCGTTTCCAGTGACCATTTCCTTTGCAGTGTAAGCACTCAGTTTCAGGCTTTGGTTCAGCTTTGGGCTTCTTCGCGGGAGTGACAACTTGCTTGCCATTCTACTTGAAGTTCCCTTTCTTTCCCTTTGCCCTTTTCTTGAAACTAGTGGTCTTGTCAATCATCAACACTTGATGCTCTTTTCTTGATTTCTACCTTCGTCGATTTCAGCATCACGAAGAGCTCGGGAATCGTTTTTGTCATCCCTTGCATACTATAGTTCATCACAAAGTTCTACTAACTTGGTGATGGTGACTAGAGAATTCTGTCAATCACTATCTTATCTAGAAGATTAACTTCCACTTGATTCAAGCGATTGTAGTACCCAGACAATCTGAGCACGTGCTCACTAGTTGAGCGATTCTCCTCCATCTTTTAGCCATAGAACTTGTTGGAGACTTCATATCTCTCAACTCGGGTATTTGCTTGAAATATTAACTTCAACTCTTGGAACATCTCATATGCTCCATGACGTTCAAAACGTCTTTGAAATCCCGATTCTAAGCCGTTAAGCATGGTGCACTAAACTATCAAGTAGTCATCATATTGAGCTAGCCAAACGTTCATAACGTCTGCATCTGCTCCTGCAATAGGTCTGTCACCTAGCGGTGCATTAAGGACATAATTCTTCTGTGCAGCAATGAGGATAAACCTCAGATCACGGATCCAATCCGCAGCATTGCTACTAACTTCTTTCAACACAATTTTCTCTAGGAACATATCAAAATAAACATATGAAAGCAACAACGCAAGCTATTGATCTACAACATAATTTGCAAAATACTACCAAGACTAAGTTCATGATAAATTAAAGTTCAATTAATCATATTACTTAAGAACTCCCACTTAGATAGACATCCCTCTAATCCTCTAAGTGATTACGTGATCCATCTCAACTACACCATGACCGATCATCACGTGAGATGGAGTAGTTTTCAATGGTGAACATCATTATGTTGATCATATCTACTATATGATTCACGCTCGACCTTTTGGTCTCCGTGTTCCGAGGCCATATCTGCATATGCTAGGCTCGTCAAGTTTAACCTGAGTATTCTGCGTGTGCAAAACTGGCTTGCACCCATTGTAGATGGACGTTGAGCTTATCACACCCGATCATCACGTGGTGTCTGGGCACGACGAACTTTGGCAATGGTGCATACTCAGGGAGAACACTTCTTGATAATTTAGTGAGAGATCATCTTAAAATGCTACCGTCAATCAAAGCAAGATAAGATGCATAAAGGATAAACATCACATGCAATCAATATAAGTGATATGATATGGCCATCATCATCTTGTGCTTGTGATCTCCATCTCCGAAGCACCATCATGATCACCATCGTCACCGGCGCGACACCTTGATCTCCATTGTAGCATCATTGTCGTCTCGCCAATCTTATGCTTCTACGACTATCGCTACCGCTTAGTGATAAAGTAAAGCATTATAGGGCGATTGCATTGCATACAATAAAGCGACAACCATATGGCTCCTGCCAGTTGCCGATAACTTCGGTTACAAAACATGATCATCTCATACAATGAAATATAGCATCACGTCTTGACCATATCACATCACAACATGCCCTGCAAAAACAAGTTAGACGTCCTCTACTTTGTTGTTGCAAATTTTACGTGGCTGCTACGGGCTTAGCAAGAACCGTTCTTACCTACGCATCAAAACCACAACGATAGTTTATCAAGTTGGTGCTATTTTAGGTTGTGTTTGATAGCGAAGTATTATATAAATCAAAGTATTAAAAACTACAGTAATTTTGCCTATAGGTATGCGATACCATGCTTTTACAAAAACACAATATTTTGATGTATTCACAATACATAGAACATGTTTGGTAGTTACTGCACAATGCTGTATATTTTGCTGCCTAACTTTTTGCAGGGAGAAGCTAGCTGAAAAATAGTGGATGGAAGGAGCACCGTGACGTAGTACTAGAATAGAATATATGGATCGATTAGCCTAATTATGATTAGCGACAGCGACGGCAGCGGAGTAATTAGGCAGATAACCTCCGAGCAATCTGAGATACTTAAAACCCTTCGTAGCGGCGCCTTCACTAATCTCAAATGCAACAGCAGCTCGCTCCCTATGGTTACCCGTATGCATCATACCACACAATCTGAGGCCAGAGCGAGTTGTTAAGCAGAGCGGGGAAGGTCAATGACGCAAGTACTTTCTTTTCAGCTTCTCTGTTTTTAAAAAAGAGGTCGGAGGTTCTTTTTTTTATGCAGAGAAAAAACTACAGTTTGGCCAAAACTACAGTATTAAAATCACAGTTTTTAAGGGCAACCAAACAGCTCATTGTAAATAAACTTGTGGTAACCTCAAAAACTGTAGTATTCTTAAAATACTTAGAAAATATTTTGCTATCAAACGGGGCCTTAACCTTCGCAAGGACCGGGCGTAGCCACACTCGATTCAGCTAAAGTGAGAGAGACAGACACCTGCCAGCCACCTTTAAGTGCTCGTAACGGTGAAACCAGTCTCGCGTAAGCGTACGTGTAATGTCGGTCCGGGCCGCTTCATCTCACAATACCGCCGAACCAAAGTACGACATGCTGGTAAGTAGTATGACTTGTATCGCCCACAACTCACTTGTGTTCTACTCGTGCATATAACATCAACGCATAAAACCTAGGCTCGGATGCCACTGTTGGGGAACGTAGTAATTTCAAAAAAATTCCTACGTACACGCAAGATCATGGTGATGGCATAGCAACGAGAGGGGAGAGTGTTGTCCATGTACCCTCGTAGACCGTAAGTGGAAGCGTTATGACAACGCGGTTGATGTAGTCGTACGTCTTCACGATCCGACCGATCCAAGTACCGAACGTACGGCACCTCCGAGTTCAGCACACGTTCAGCTCGATGACGATCCCCGGACTCCGATCCAGCAAAGTGTCGGGGATGAGTTCTGTCAGCACGACGGCGTGGTGACGATGATGATGCTCTACCGGCGCACGGCTTCGCCTAAACTCCGCGACGATATGACCGAGGTGGAATATGGTGGAGGGGGGCACCGCACACGGCTAAGGAACGATCCGTAGATCAACTTGTGTTGTCGTGCCTAGAGGTGCCCCCCTGCCCCCGTATATAAAGGAGCAAGGGGGGAGGGGGCGGCCGGCTTAGGAGGGGCGCGCCAAGGGGAGTCCTACTCCCATCGGGAGTAGGACTCCCTCCTTCCTTGTTGGAGTAGGAGAAGTGGAAAAGAGGGGGAGAGGAGGAAGGAAAAAGGGGCCGCACCCCTTGTCCAATTCGGACCAGAGGGGGGCTGCGCGCCTCCTTCCTTTCGGCCTCTCTCCTCTATTCCCGTATGGCCCAATAAGGCCCATATACTCCCCGGCGAATTCCCGTAACTCTTCGGTACTCCGAAAAATACCCGAATCACTCGGAACCTTTCCGAACTCCGAATATAGTCATCCAATATATTGATCTTTACGTCTCGACCATTTTGAGACTCCTCGTCATGTCCCCGATCTCATCCGGGACTCCAAACTCCTTCGGTACATCAAAACTCATAAACTCATAATATAACTGTCATCGAAACCTTAAGCGTGCGGACCGTACGGGTTCGAGAACTATGTAGACATGACCTAGAACTATTCTTGGTCAATAACCAATAGCGGAACCTGGATGCCCATATTGGCTCCTACATATTCTACGAAGATCTTTATCGGTCAAACCGCATAACAACATACTTTATTCCCTTTGTCATCGGTATGTTACTTGCCCGAGATTCGATCGTCGGTATCCAATACCTAGTTCAATCTCGTTATCGGCAAGTCTCTTTACTCGTTACGTAATGCATCATTCCGTAACTAACTCATTAGCTACATTGCTTGCAAGGCTTATAGTGATGTGCATTACCGAGAGGGCCCAGAGATACCTCTCCGACAATCGGAGTGACAAAACCTAATCTCGAAATACGCCAACCCAACATGTACCTTTGGAGACACCTGTAGTACTCCTTTATAATCACCCAGTTACGTTGTGACGTTTGGTAGCACCCAAAGTGTTCCTCCGGTAAACGGGAGTTGCATAATCTCATAGTTATAGGAACATGTATAAGTCATGAACAAAGCAATAGCAACATACTAAACGATCAAGTGCTAGGCTAACGGAATGGGTCACGTCAATCACATCATTCTCCCAATGATGTGATCCCGTTAATCAAATGACAACTCTTTTGTCCATGGCTAGGAAACATAACCATCTTTGATAAACGAGCTAGTCAAGTAGAGGCATACTAGTGACACTATGTTTGTCTATGTATTCACACATGTATTATGTTTCTGGTTAATACAATTCTAGCATGAATAATAAACATTTATCATGATATAAGGAAATAAATAATAACTTTATTATTGCCTCTAGGGCATATTTCCTTCAATACCTACCTATATGCGGTATTTACATGCCGTTCCAAGTAAATTTGTATGTGCCAAATTCCAAACCTTCGAATGAAATTCTGTTTTGTATGCTCGAGCAGCTCATGTTACAACTACATGCGTATAACTTTTATGTTGAGTCATCACCCTTCTTGTTAAAAGCACCCGCTGGACTATCATTTGCATTCATTACTATTGGTTTATATTGGGTATGACTTGACTGGATCTCTTTTACCATGAATTACAATGTTTAGTCAGTCCTTGATCTTTAAAAGGTGCTCTGCATTTATGTTTTGCGGTCTCAGAAAGGGCTAGCGAGATACCATTTTGTTATATCATTTTATGATTATTTTGAGAAAGTGTTGTCATCCGAGTTTTATTATTATGGCTTGCTAGCTGATTATGTTATTGATATGAGTAATTGTGAGAAGTATGTATCATTGTGAGTATGGTTAGTTCATAATATTTGCTGAAACTTGAATGCTGGCTTTTCATGTTTACAACAACAAGAGCAAACAGAGTTTGTAAAAAAATTTCTTTATCACTTTCAGTTTATCAACTGAATTGCTTGAGGACAAGCAAAGGTTTAAGCTTGGGGGAGTTGATACGTCTCCAAACTATCTACTTTTCCAAACACTTTTGCCCTTGTTTTGGACTCTAACTTGCACAATTTGAATGAAACTAACCCGGACTGACGCTGTTTTCAGCAGAACTGCCATGATGTTGTTTTATGTGTAGAAAAGAAAAGTTCTCGGAATGTCCTGGAAATCCACGGAAGCACTTTTTGGAATTAATAAGAATTTTTGGCGAAAGAATTAATGCCAGGGGGCCCACAGGCTGTCCACGAGACAGGGGGCGCCCCCCCCCCTAGGGCGCGGCCTCCTATCTCATGGGCCCCCTGGACCTCCACCGACGTCAACTCCAACTCCATATATTCACGTTCGGGGAGAAAAAAATCAGGGAGAAAGTTTTATCGCTGCCAAGCCCTAATCTCTCTCGGGAGGGCTGATCTGGAGTCCGTTTGGGGCTTCGGAGAGGGGGATTTGTCGCTGTCGTCATCATCAACCATCCTCCATCACCAATTTCATGATGCTCACCGCAGTGCGTGAGTAATTCCATCATAGGCTTGCTGGACGGTGATGGGTTGGATGAGATTTACCATGTAATCAAGTTAGTTTTGTTAGGGTTTGATCCCTAGTATCCACTATGTTCTGATATTGATGTTGCTATGACTTTGCTATGCTTAATGCTTGTCACTAGGGCCCGAGTGCCATGATTTCAGATCTGAACCTATTATGTTTTCATGAATATATGTGTGTTCTTGATCCTATCTTGCAAGTCTATAGTCACCTATTATGTGTTATGATCCAACAACCCCGAAGTGACAATAATCGGGATACTTCTCGGTGATGACCGTAGTTTGAGGAGTTCATGTATTCACTATGTGCTAATGCTTTATTCCAGTTCTCTATTAAAAGGAGGCCTTAATATCCCTTAGTTTCCGTAAGGACCCCGCTGCAACGGGAGGGTAGGAAAAAAGATGGCATGCAAGTTCTTTTCCATAAGCACGTATGACTATTTACGGAATACATGCCTACATTACATTGATGAACTGGAGCTAGTTCTGTGTCACCCTATGTTATAGCTATTACATGAGGAATCGCATCTGGCATAATTATCCATCACTGATCCATTGCCTATGAGCTTTTCACATATTGTTCTTCGCTTATTTACTTTCCCGTTGCTACTGTTACAACTACTACAAAAACCCAAAAACATTTATCTTTACTTTTGCTACCGTTACCTTTATTATCATACCACTTTTGCTACTAAATACTTTGCTGCAGATACTAAGTTGTCCAGGTGTGGTTGAATTGACAACTCAACTACTAATACTCAAGAATATTCTTTGGCTCCCCTTGTGTCGAATCAATAAATTTGGGTTGAATACTTTACCCTCGAAAGCTGTTGCGATCCCCTACACTTGTGGGTTATCAACCCACTGCCTATTGATCATAGTTTTCTTGATGAACAATTAGCTGTTATAAATGCTTGTGTTAATACCCTTGGTATGCATACTAATCTAATTACATTGTTGCTAAATACATACCACCTCATTTCACATACCAACAAAAGCAATAGTTCTTCTTTGATTTTAGACATTACTTCTGGGATGACCCACATCTTTATAAAGGAGTAGATGGTATTATTAGACATTGTGACCTGTCATGAACATGAACAAATCCTATGGAAGTGTCATTCAGTGGCATATGGAGGACACCATGCTGGAGACAGAACCGCACATATGGCATTACAATCTGGTTTTTATTGGCCTACTCTCTACAAGGATGCATGTAAGTTTGTCTTATTTTTTGATGAATGTCAAAGAATTGGTAATATTAGTAGACTTCAAGAAATGTCTATGAATTATTCACTTGTTATTGAACCATTTGATGTTTGGTGATTTGATTATATGGGGCCTTTTCCTTCCTCTAATGGGTATACACATATTCTAGTTGTTATTGATTACGTTACTAAGTGGGTAGAAGCTATTCCAACTAGTAGTGTTGATCGCAACACATTTATTACAATGCTTAAAGAAGTTATTTTCCTAAGGTTTGGGGTCCCTAGATATTTAATGACTGATGGTGGTTCAAATTTTATCCATGGTGCATTCCGTAAACTCCTTGGTAAATATGATTTCAACCATAGAATTGCATCACCTTATCATTCTCAGTCTAGTGGTCAAGTTGAATTGAGCAATAGAGAAATAAAGCTAATTTTGCAAAAGACCATTAATCATCTAGTAATAATTGGTCTAAGAAACTCGATGATGCATTGTGGGCTTACAGAACTGCTTATAAAATCCTATGGGTATGTCCCCTTACAAAATGTTTTATGTAAAGGCATGTAATTTACCTCTTGAGTTATAACGTAAAGCATATTGGGCAATTAAAGATCTTAACTATGATTTCAAACTTGTTGGTGAAAATAGGTTACTTGATATTAGTTTTCTAGATGAATGGAAGACACAAGCTTATGAAAATGCTAACTTATTTAAACAAAAGGGTAAAAACTGGCACGATAGAAGAATCCAAAACGGGAATTCAAAATAGGAGATCATGTTTTATTGTACAACTCTCGCTTAAGATTCTTTCCACGAAAGCTTCTCTTTAAATGGGAAGGTATGTATATCGTTGAAGAAGTTTATCATTCTGAAACTATCAAGATAAACAACTCTGAAGGCACTAATCCGAAGGTGGTTAATGGGCAAAGAATTAAACATTATATCTAAGATCTCATGTACACCCATTAATGTTGAAACCAATATTATCCAAACTATGATGCCTGAAGAGAACATAAGGAAAACCTTTTGAAACGCTCCAGAACCCTAAAAAAGGATAGGTATGTGGTTCGGTAAGTAAACCGACTCCAAAAGTTCCATAAAAGTATTTTCTGTTTGTTTTGGAATATTTAGAAAAATAGGAAAATTATAAACAGCCCGAAAAGCGCATGAGGGAGCGACAAGCCCGAGGGGCGCGCTCTACCCCCTGGGTGCGCCTCCCAGGCTTGTGCCCCCCTCGTGGACTTTCCCGACTCCATTTTTCTTCCATGTTACTTGTCCCACACAAAAAAAATCATTATATATACTTGTTGATGTTTTGACCACCGCATCATGAGATTCTCCTCTATTCTTGTTTCATGATGTTTTTTTGACAGGCCTAGATCACCATGGCTCCCCGAAGGCTCCATACCAAGCACCGAATCGTGCAACCTTCGCTGGGCAAACACCCATATAGCGAGTGGTCATTAGGGGAGGAGGACATCGGCAAGGAGGACAAAGCTGAAGAGGTCATAGAAAGTCATACTTAGGAGGGAGATCAAGCAATGCCCATGGAAGAAACCATAGAGAAGGGAGATATCCTGCAACCCCTTTATGATCGTCTCTCTCCATCAGAAATTGATACCTTAAGGATCTTTGAAACAATCTGTGCTTAGAATACATCTCTCACTCATGGTTATCCTGCTCGAGGAGCAATGGGCATTTGGAATACCTTTTGAAGCTCGAAGACACGCTGGTTACATCATCATCATCACCAAAGAAGGATACTTGAGTACACGGGTATGGGCACTCCCCTTGGCTTGTGCCAAGCTTAAGGAGGTGCCCCGGTATCATATCACCACCACTGTTATCACTATTATCTATCATAGTTCGATCCTTAGTTATTTTGTGATTTGAAGAATAAAGTTTTACTATGATCTATTTTCGAGTGCTTGCTTAGTGATCTATCTATCTATGTAATCATGCGCGAGATATATAATAAAGATTAGTTTGAGTTTTTCCTTGCTTTCTTGTTTCTTGTTTCAATCTTAGCAATGGAAAATAAAAGAATTAAAAGATCATATGCTACTCCCATGTGGAGTAATGACTTCACATAAAAGAAGTATAGTTGATAAAATTTGTTGGGAGTTGACAAGCATAGCATTGGTCATTGGTGCAATCCATGAAAAAGTAATAATGGAAGAGAGGTCTCACATATAAATATACTATCTTGGACATATTTTATGATTGTGAGCCCCCATCAAATATTCTATATCAACTAGTTGACATTGGACAAGGAAGGCAACATAGTGAGTTATAGTTGTTTACATTCACATAGAAGTTATACATTTATGGATCTTCTAACATGTGTGCTTGTCTAGGATCTTTTGCTAGCCAAAAATTCGCACTAAGTAGAGATACTACTTGTTCATCCAAAACCCTTAAACCTAGTTTCATGTTATGAGAGTCCACCATATCTACCTCTGGATTGAATAAGATCCTTCAAGTAAGTTGCCATCAGTGCAAAGCAATAAAAAATGCTCCCAAATATGTATGATCTTTTATTGTAAAGGAAAATAAGCTTTGTACGATCTTGTAATGGTGGAGAAATAAAAGTAACGGACCACATAATAAAGGTTGCTATCATAAGGGGCAGTATAAAGTGACATTCCTTTGTAAGAGCTTGCACATCCAAAAACAAAAAACGCATGACAACCTCTGCTTCCCTCTGCAAAGGGCCTATCTTTTTTACCTTCATGTATTTACTTTTATGCAAGAGTCATTAGTGTTCATCCCTATTCCTCTCTATGTACTCTATAGTGGGAAGCATCATGTGGTGGATAGATCCATATATATATATATATATATATATATATATATATATATATATATATATATATATAGGACAACACTATTCTAATCCCGGGATTATAATAACTATTTGGATCACGATCAACCCTATATAGGGCGCGATGGGATGTTTCCTAATATCCACCCGAACCTGCGGAGAGAAAAAAGGCCACGCCCACATCCACTCCTCCACCACCTCCTCCCCGATCCCCAACCTCCCCTCCCCAATCCTGCGCCGTGGAGCGCTCGCTCCTCTCCACAACTGTTGTTGGCCCCTGGTGCCGGCACACCTCC
>NC_041391.1:333847041-333860163 GCF_002162155.2 Triticum dicoccoides | reverse complement strand
CGCCTCCCACAGCCGGCCGGTCAGTCCCGTCGCCGCCCCCCAACCCCAGCGCGGGCTCCCTCCGCTGGCCGCTCAGTCCAGGCGCGCCCCGAGCCGCCGGACATCCACCGGCCACCGCAACCTACGACCGCCGTCGCGCCCGCAACAGTTGCCCCAGCTGCCGGACTTCCTCACCCCGCAACCCCTGCCATCCTCCTCTCCAAGCGCCAGCCGCTGCCTGCCTCCCGCCCGACACTGCTTCCTGAACTTCCTACTACATACCAGTTTCCTTCATCGAGGCTCCTCCTCTCGATGGTGAGCATCCTTCTCCGATGCCTATATCGACTGAAATATGGTCCAAAAACAGAAAATCGCCATTTTGGGAGAAATTGCTTGCTACCTTAAACTGCTCCGTTCAATTATCCTCTCAACTTTTAATTACTTATTGTGCTTTTGGCAGTAATTAGTCAATTTGTTTTTGATTCGATGTCTTTTCCAGTAGGAAACAGATTTGCTTTTTATATTTAAATGTCTACATGATCATTCTTATGCTCAAATATGCCACTGCCTTGGAGTATTTCTTATTAGACCCATATTGATTCAGTTCAGAAAATCTCTTGTATCATGCTACACTGAAGCATTTTTGTCTTAAAAAGTATGCCTCCAACTGCTTTTGTTTATATGCCACAATTCTGCAGTACACCGTGTTGATTTTCAGCAGGCCAACTTGATTAATGCAAGTGCAACTCATCTTCCACTGCCATGGCGAGTTGTCGTGCGTGTGCACACATCCTGAAAACATCTTACTTTCTGGTTGATATGGCGCCACTACATAATCAGTTGATTATTAGGTGTATCATCATTTCTGGAAAAAAAGCAGCGGATGGATAGGCTCGATGTGTGTGTCCAGCTGTCATCACACACACTCAAACGCCGACAGCATGTACATCACCATCGGTGAGCTGAAGCACATCATAGCCGTGGACATTTACCAAGGCAAGGTGATTGGGAGCTCTCTGCTTCCAAACCAATACCATTCGCTTGTACCATGTGTTCTTGCACCCTTGCTTGGATCAAGCAAGAGCCCTACAGCGGGTAATCGAGCACCTTCTTGTTATGTTTCAGTTTTGCAAATATCTTGGAGACTTTGTGTTGTTGCGGATAGTTCGAGCACCTTCTTGTTATGTTTCTGTTATTATTTTCACACATAATTTTGATTCTAGATTAGTACAATGGCACATTCTCTTATTTTGAAATAATGTTTGTGCACACATGAACTAAATCATAGAACAACATGTATACATTATTTTGAAAATCATGTATGTTTATGGTATTTCAAACATGTTGTGGCTGGAGCTTTCCGTATTTGGTTTTGTAGCAGCAGCCTCCTACTATTTGGTGCTTTTTCTCTCATTTATGCTCAAAATTTTGTGTCTCCAGCATCCTCCATACCGCTCTGCTGCTTGCTACCCACATGAACAGCGGGGGGAAGAAGTTCACCACATGGCAGGGGAGAAGGTCACACATGAGGTGCAAGGGACGGGGTGCCGCCATTCGGAAGATGGTCTGAGTTCAGGAAGATGGTCGTCCTTCGTGAGAATCGGTGATGCTAGGATGCAGTGTTGCTTCTTGTGAGGCCACTTCCAGCCAATGTCATCCTCTGCCGGGGCATCCTCCTCTTCCTCGACGTTGGACTTCTCTGTCCATCCAGCAAATAAAATCTCTCTTCTATAGTTGTTGTGCATCTACTACAGAAAACATGCATTGGCCGTAGACGTTCAGAAATAGTTGTAAAGGAACAACTATAGCTCTCTCTATGCACATGTTGTGTTTGGAGAGGCATGGTTTTCATTTTGATTTTGAGCTGGATATACGAGGTGTATGATGAAGGTCAAATAGTGAAGTGAAGTCAATTTGTACATGTGAAATTCAGTGAGGCATAAGAAGGGAATCAGACCGTTAGTTTATTTGGCCCGCATTTGTACATCATGTTGTCTACTTCCTTGTTTTGTACTTTTTCCTGAAGTTTTATAGTATGAGTTGATGCAAAAAAGTTGTGTTTTTAGTATGTTGGTTTCGGTTAAAAAACACTACAAAATACAGGGAAGCCCCGAGCAAGTTCAAAAACCACGACATAGATAAATCCAAAAAAGAAGAAAACAGGGCACAAACATAATTACGTCGCGAAAAACAAAAGAAGAAACAAAGGCCCCACCAAGAAAAACTAACTCTGGAAGTTCAAATATAATTAATTAGAGAGTTCGAAGAAGATCAAAATAAGAAACGCAGTAGTTCATTTATACAAAAACCTCAAGTTCTATCTGTTTCTAGGAAAAATAGAAGTATGAAATGCAATATTAAAAAATGTATTTGATGTTTATTTTTTTAACTTCTCCACGAATAAAACTAAGAAGGAACTAAAAATACAGAGAAGTTCAAAGTTTTTTAGAAAATTATATTTTTTTCCTCGTTGCTAAAGAATAAAACAAAGAAGTTCAAATTAAAAAAAAAAAGGAACAACTACAAAAAGTTTAAATACATTTTCCCCCTTTTTAAAAAACTAGAATCTCAAACTAAAAGAACCAAGAGGTTCCAGTTAAAATAACAAAATGTTTTTTTTGTTTTAAAAAATAAAACCAAGAAGGTCAAATTGAAATAATAGAGTAGTTCAATTTATTAATATAAAAAGTACATGTTTTCTAAATTCCAGATGCTTATATGGTTGTCCTGTGATACTGAAATCTTTTTCATTTTAGGTGAGCCAAATTTTTGTGTGGATGTGTTGTGCATGTGCTTGTGCATAGTACACTGAATAGAACAAAAAATCTATTATGGGTGCCCTCTAACTGTTTGTCCTATTGCTTATGAGAATTCACCCAAATTTTCCTATTGTTTTTGCACATGTTGGATTCAAGGGAAAATGTGTATAAAAATGTGTGATTTCAAAAGTTCAAGTGTAATGAACATCGAAATTCTAACCAAAAAATGTAAACAAAAAATCATAGAATTCAAAGAATGAAAATTATGGAATTTCATAAAAAAATAATAGCACGTGAAGTTCATGTTTCAGAAATTCCAAAGTTCACGTGTAGTACATCTAGAAGAAACATCATCAAATGAAAAAAGGGACCGCCTAGGCCATTTCACTAAAAAGCAAAAAATGCATAAAAATGTCGCGACAAAATTCTACAAGAAGTTCAAATTGAAAAAACCGAAGCAGGTCAGCCTTGAAAGAAATGAAGTTTTTAATATCTAAATGTCAAGTTTGGAAGTTCAAAAAATTTGAGCAAGAAGTTCAAATAAAAAAAGTACTGGAAAAATCTTTATAACGGACTTTTCCCGTTTATAAAAAAAATCAGAGAAGTCCAAATTAAAAAAGCAGCATTTCAAAAAGATTTTATAAACGCAGATTTCCCCCATTCTATAAAAACTAAAAGTTTCAAATTAAAATAATGCCCTAGTTTCTGTGTTTGTATAAAAAAAGATTTTCCTCGTTACTAACCAATAAAACTAAGAAGTTCAAGTTTAAAAAATGGTGAAGTCCGATGTCTATAAAAAATTCAGATTGTTCACATTATTAAAAAATAAACCAAGAAGTTCAAAAACATGATTTTTCCTCGTTACTAAAGAATAAAACTAAAAAGTTCAAATTAAAATAACAAAGAAGTTCAAAGTTTGTAAAAACCTCACATTCTCTTTACTAAATAATAAAACTAATAAGTTTGAATTAAAATAAGGGAACAACTAAAAATATTTTAAAAATATTTTTCCCGTTTTTAAAAATCCAGATTTTCCCCAATACTAAAGATTAAACCAAGAAGTTCAATTTTAAAAAGATAGAGTAATTCAATGTACATTACAAACACGGTTTATCTTGTTACTGGAAAATAAAAGCTGGAAGTTCAATTTGACAACATGGAGAAGTTCGACGTTTAATTAAAAACTCAATTTTTGGTTACTAAAGAATAAAACCAATAAGTTCAATTCAAAATAACGAAGAAGTTTGATGTTTCTAACAAAACTAAAATTTTCATATTTCTAAATATACATAAAAGAAATACAAATAAAAAATTTAGAGCGGTTAGATATATGTAAAAAATAAGAGTTTTTCATAACTAAAGCAAAACAGAGAGAAGTTCAAACTGATAACTGTTGGAAGTTCACGTAGTGCATGGTGTGCATTTCATATGAGAAAAAAAGAATAAAAGGATAAAGTCTAAAAAAGTTGTTAAAAGAAGTTCAGGTTGATAACTGCCAGAAGTTCACGTACTACACAGTGTGCACTTTGTATGAAAAAAAAAGAATAAAAAGGCAAAGGCTAAACAGCTTTTTTGCTAGAAGTTCAAGTGCTCGGCCCGAGAAAGTTCAAAAATTCTTGTGAGGGGTTGAACAAAAATACGTGATAGAAGTTCAAGGTGAAAACAACGAGAAGTTTAACTACTGCAAGGAATGCGTTTCAAATGAGAATAAAAGTATAGAAAAATAAAAGTTTAAAAGGTTTGTTGAAAGAAGTTAAGTGCTCTTTCCGGGGAAGTTCAATTTTTTTTGCGAGAGAGGTTCACTTGGTATTTTCATGTTCGATTTTTTCCGTATAAAAATCGAATACAATTCTTTACCCAAAATATAAAAAGGTGAAGTTCAAATAGAAATAACAGAGAAATTCGGAGTTTATTAAAACCTAGGGTTTACTGGTTCAAAAAATAAAAAACACAACGCCATTTTTTGCACTTTTAAAAACAACTCATAAACGAAAAGAATGGTTGATAGAAGTTCAATTGCTCAGTGAGGAAAAGTTCAAAAAATTCTTGTGAGAGAGGTTCACAGTGTATTTAGATGTCCAAAATACATAAAAAATATGTTGTTTTTTGTGTTTTAAAATAATTCTCTCAAACCAGAGAGAAGTTCAAAGTGATAACAACCGAAAGTTCACGTACTACATGGTGTGTATTTCATATAAGAAAAAATACAAAAAAAGTGAAACATGGTGAAGTTCAAACAGAGATGCCCCAGAAGTTCAACTACTTCACGTAGTGCAAAAAACACCACGTAAAAAATCAGCACGTCAAAAACAGAGTGAAGTTCGAATAGACACGTCCTAGAAGTTCAACTACTTCACGCAGAGCAAAAAACAACACGTTAAAAACGGTGTGAAGTTCGAACAGACATGCACGAGAAGTTCAACTACTTCATGCAGTGTATTTCCATTCGCGATGAAGGCAGAAATCATGATCTCGTCATTTTCTAATTTATTTCAAAACAGTAGGAAATCATTTGTGTAAGTTCAAGTCCTTCGTCGGAGAAAGTTCAAGAAAATATTGTGAGTGAGGTTTGTACAAAAGGAATATCATTTGTGTGACATTGACGAATGTATGAGAAAATTACAAAACAAAAATACGTCACGGAAGTTCAACGTGAAAACAGCTGGAAGTTCAACTACTACACGGAATGAATTTCAAATGAAAAACTTTTAAAACCGTTGCGAGTATGAAAAAGTGATCAACACGGGAAAGTTGCGTGTCTACAACAGCTTTCCATCGGTATATCACTTGCTCAATTCCGGTGAGTGTTCCGGTGCATGGATGGAGAGCCACGGGCAAAAAACGCACGTGAAAAACAGAGTGAAGTTCAAGGTTTCATACCGAGAAGTTCAGGTACTTCACGCGATGCATTTTTGACGAATCTGTTTCGCGATAAAGGCAGAACGAATGATCTCGCCATTTTCCAAATTACTTGAAAACGGCAGGGAATCACAGAAAACCATCAACATGAAAAAGTTTCACATTTTTCGTAGCTTTTCAACGCTATATTATTTGCCCCATTCTTATAAAGTTTGTGGAAATTACAGCGAAAATACATTTTTAGCCATTTTGAAAACTGACATAAAACAGTAAGGAATTGGGGGAAATAATATATACCAAAAAGTTTCGCATTTCCTCAAGCTTTCCAACGCCATATCATTTGTTGCATTCGGACATAGGGTTAAAAAAATAGATCAAAAATACGAACTCGGTGAAACTTGTACTGTTTTCTAAATCACTTTTAAACCGTTCAAAATTAGAAAAAACTTTCTACATGAAAAAGTAGCGCATTTTCATAAGCTTTCCAATGCCATATCGTGTGCCTCAATTGGTTTAGCTGTTTAGAAATGACATTGAAAATATGAACTCGGCTGTTCGGTTTGTGAAATTTTACGATTTTCTAAATTACTCTTTAACCGTAGGGAATTAGAGAAAACTTTCAACATGTGGAAGGAGCGGTTTTGCAGCAGCTTTCCAAAGCCATATTACTTGCTTCATTCCGATAAACGGTTTGGAAATGCGATCGAAATTACGATTCACGTTTTTTGTGTGAAGAAAAAACGGTTTTCAAAGCTTCTCTTAAACCGCTTACATTTTGCGAAAAATTTAACTTGGGTCATGATACTCATGTCCATAGCTTTCCAATAGTATATAGCAAGCCCTATTTGGGCAATATTGCGGGAAGTTCAACCTAGCACAGGGGGAAGTTCAGGTCGAACAACTCAGGCAGTAAAATCGCAAAAAACGCGAGTTCTTCATGACCCGAGTGCAAAATCCGCCTATGAGCGAGATTCCTATCTAAAACGAGCATTTAGTTGCTAAAAATCATTTGAAGATTACACTTACATCACATAGAACACGACTAAACAGAAAAACTCGCGGTAGAAGGCACGGTTGCGAAGATAGCCCGAAGGTCGGGTTCGTACAAAGAGAAGTTCAGGCGCGCGTACAAACAAAAATACGTGACAGAAGTTCAACTGAAAACAACATGAACTTCAACTACTACGCTGAATGAATTTCAGATGAAAAACTTTTAAAATCATTGCGAGTATGAAAAAATGATCAGCACGGGAAAGTTGTGTGTAAACAACAGCTTTCCATCGGTATATCACTTTCTCAATTCCGGTGAGTGGATGGAGAGCTAGGAGCAGTGGATAGAGATATACGAGCAAAAAAAGCACGTGAAAAACAGAGTGAAGTTCAAGTACACGTGCCGAGAAGTTCAGGTTCTTCACGCGATGCATTTTTGAAGAATCGGTTTTGCGATAAAGGCAGAACGAATGATCTCGTCATTTTTGCAATTACTTGAAAATGGCTAGGAACCAGAGAAAACCATCAACATGAAAAAGTTTCACATTTTCCGTAGCTTTTCAGTGGTATATTATTTGCCACATTTCGATAAAGTATGTAGAAATTATGCCAAAAATACGGTTTTAGCCATTTTCCAATTTGACTTAAAACTGTAAGGAATTAGGAGAAACAATATATACAAAAAAGTTTCGCATTTGCTCAACCTTTCCAATGCCATATTATTTGTTGCATTCGACCATACGGCTAAAAGATAATCTCAAAAATACGAACTCGGTGGAACTTGTACCGTTTTCTGAATTACTTTTAAACCGTTCCAAATTAGAAAAAAACTTTCAAGATGAAAAAGTAGCGCATTTTCACAAACTTTCCAATGCCATATCATTTGCCTCAAATGGATTAGCCGTTTAGAAATTACATTGAAAATATGAACTCGGCTGTTCGGTTTGCAAAATTTTATGATTTTCAAAATTACTCTTTATCCATAGGGAATTAGAGAAAACTTTCAACATGTCAAAGGAGCGGTTTTGTAGCAGCTTTCCAACGCTATATTATTTACCTCATTCCGATAAACGGTTTAGAAATGCGATTGAAAATACGATTCACGTTTTTTGTTTGAAGAAAAAATGGTTTTCAAAACTGCTCTTAAACCGCTTACATTTTGCCAAAAATTTAACTTGGATCATGATACTGGTGTCCATAGCTTTCATACGCTATATCGCAAGCCCCATTTGGACACTTTTTAGCTGAAGTTCAACCCAGTATAGAGGGAAGTTCAGGCGCGTTACTCAGGCAGTTCAGGTTGTGATCAGAATATTATTCTGATCCCGTGACCAGAATAGTGTTTATATATATATAGGAGTAGGATATTCTATAATAGCTTGTCACAGAACTAGTTAAGGTTTTCGACAGTGTAAAACTTCTTAAAAATCATGAAAAAAATACTGAACCAACACACCTATAATATAACATGATCCAACAGAGGGATTAAAAAAATATGACTGTATGTGTCTTGGACAAAAATAACAAATGTTTCAATATATATTGATCCTGAAGTGAGCTGAAATGCTTGTTTTTTCACTGAGGACACATAAATGCATACTTTCACGATCACACCGTTGGATCATCTTATTATATTAGAGTGAGGCTCCCCTATTTATTTCATATTTTTACTTATTTTTAAACCGTTAAATGTTTAGCAAGCCTTAACAAGTTATGTGGCAAGCTATGATAGACATAGTTATATATATATATATATATATATATATATATATATATATATATATATATATATATATATATATATCTGGGCTATTCTGTTACGCGTAACAGAATATTATTCTATTACCCTACTTAAACTGACGATTTCAGTCGGTTGTACTGATTAATTTCGAGCGGTTGAACTCATGGTTTCATTTCTGTTTAACAGATCGTCTTCTTTAATTCAATTTTTTTTTACAATTTTTATCAGAACGGGGCGTGTAATATATCATTGGAAAGCTCTTGACAACTATATTTTGAGTATATTAAACGTTTTTGCAAAATCATCATGGTTTAAGAGCAGTTTTGAAAAAACTGTTTTCTTCAAAAAGAAAACGTGAATCGTATTTCGGACTCAATTTTCAAACGGTTTGTCGGAATTGAGCAAATAAGATGGCATGGGAAAGCTGGTGAAAATCCGCATCTATCATATATCTATTGTTTTTCTAATTCGATACGATTTAAAAGTAATTTGAAAAATAATGAAATTCTGGGTGAAATGTATTTTTGCGATTTTTGCAAATGATTTGTCGGATTGATGCAAATGATACGGTGTTGGAAAGCTGTGGAAAATGCGCAACTTTTTCGTATTGAAATGTTTTTCTAATTCCTTACGGTTTAAAAACGGATTCGAATACGGTCAAATTTGATTTTAAACATGATTTTTCTAAAAAGTTTGCCGAATGGGGCAAATAATATACCGTTGGAGAGCTATCGAAAATGCAAAACTTAGTCATGTTGAACGTTTTCTCAAATTCGCAACCGTTGAAGAGTAATTTGAATTACGGTGAGACTCATCGTGCTGTTTTTCTGTCAGAAAAAACAGAGTACTTGTACTGATCTACGTGTGTGTTCGTACTGATGCATTCTTCGGAGAGTAATTTTGAGAGGTTCCGAAAAAAGAGTACATGAACTCATGTGTGCATTGGTTTGTGCTAAGTGTGTTTTCACTAACTAGACTTTGCCTGTTTTGGGTAATATTTTTGCTCGTGAGTTTTCAACGGTTTATTGTATCATCGCCCCTGTACTTGCATGGTTTATATCATCAAACTGAATGATATATTTTTCAAAAAGAAAATGTTTTTTTATTCTTTTTTTGAACTAAACATTTTCTTACAACGATGTTCTGGACTTCTCTTATTTTACGACTTGTACTTTTCTCTTTTGAATTGCATGGGGTTTCTTTTTGCTTGAACTTTTACAAGTTGAATTTCTGTCATTTCTTTTATTCCGAACGGACCATCATTTTTAACTTGTACTGATTAATATTTTTAATTCAACCATTTTTTCTTTATAGAACGGACGAATATATGTTTGGGAAAAAGAGTACTTGAACGGATGTATGTATGGTTTTATACTGAGCGTGTTTTCACATACTAGACTTACTCTGTATTTTCGGTATAAATTTCCTATTTTCTTTTGAAGTCAACATTGTTTTGCGACGATATTCTGGACTTCTCTCATTTTACCACTTGAACTTTTACCATTTCTGAATTTGCATTGTTTTTTTGTTTCAGCTTTTTTCAAACTTATCTGGGACATCGTGTTGAACTTTTTTTCTTTACTTATATGATAGTAATAGTAGAACATTTCCCATACATTTTTTGTCAATTCGTGAACATCAACCAAAATAGGCTGGAGAGAGCAGTCAATACAAAACCATACAGAAATCGAAGAAGCAACATAGTATATCCTGATACAAAGTTGGGCAGATGCTTTAGGATTTTTAGAACTGGTGAGGAAAACACATTTAGAATCAACTCGGATTTTTAAAGAATTATAAACTGTAATAAGAAATTTTATGTTATCATCGTCCTTGAACTTGTATGGTTTATATCGTTGAACTGAATGATATTTTTTCAAAAATATGTTTTATGTGTTTATTCTTCTAACTCTTCTTTTGCAATGGTGTTTTGTACTTCTCTCGTTTTGTAACTTGAACTTTTAACATATGAGTGGGTTTTTTGAATTTCCTGGATTTTTGCATTCAATCGTTGTTGAAACATCGGACATGTCATTATTTTCACTTCACACTTCCGCATTTCTATTTATTAGAAACGGTTTTTTCTTTCTTGTTTTTAATTCAAGCTGACAATTGTTTCTTGTTCGAACTGATCATTTATTTTTTTTAATTCAAATTGATCATTGTTTTTAATTCAGAATTTTTTTAATTCAGAATTTTTTAATTTGAACTGATCATTGTTTTGAATTTGATCTGATCATTGTTTTTAATGCAAAGACCAATTTTTTAATTCAAACTGATCATTATTTTAAGATTGTAAATTATAAGGTAGACTTCTCTAACCTTTTGGCTAGTGAACTTTCTTCTATCTATCATAAGAACTGATACAACAGATTCGTTTGAATTGTTGCTCACAAAAAAGGGCTACTCTTGCTTTACTTAGTGTTATGAAAAGTAGTACAAAGATTACTATAAGATCTATGAACTCAAGGTCGTACATAAGTTGTACTGATCCACATGGGAAGATTTGCTACATACACCTTATGGAATCATACAAGATACCATTTTTTCATCTTTTTTATGCCATAACTACACATCAGCAAGTCTAGCAGTGCCACCTCTCGACATAGTCTCCTTTGCGCTAGTTACCAGTCTTGTTCCTTGGCGAAGCCTCAATTCCTATAAAATCAAAAGGGCAGGCATGAGAGAAAGATAAATGGAACACTACTTGTGCAGTTTGATACTTTTTTGTCATCCTGTAGTGGTTATAGTCCTCTAGTTGCAACATTTCGATAAAAAATCGTGTGTTTTGCTACAGATTACATTACTTGAAAATTTTTGTCTGTTTTCAACTTTAGGTCACGGAGAACCACTAAGTTCTACTACTGGTGTAGACCAAGTTCAAGGACTTTGCTGGCGACAAACTATGACAGTTATCCAGCGGCACCAATAACCTGAAAATGTTTTTTCCTGAAAGAATATCATGCATCATGATTCAGAAGACATACAGTAGCTACACACAGACTAGATTTTTGTAGCAACACATGCACCAAACTTACAGAACTTTTCTTCAACTTATTTTAGGTGATTGCATCAGTACTAGTATGATTGGAAAAAAATTGTTCATATTTGTAGCAGCACACACACGAAACTACAGAATTTTATGGAAATGCACTAGTTCTGATTTTTTAAACTCCTCCAATGGTAGCACATGAACTGACCCAGGCGACCAACAACGGCCCTATATTTGAACTTTTTGGTTTTGCTTGAACTTTTCCTTTTCTTTTTCTAGAACTTCAGAAAATATGATAAATGTACTTTCGGTACATTTTTCTTTGTAAATGTTCCCTTTTACTGTGCATGGACTATTTGATTTAATTTTCATACGGGAACTTCTCGCGTGAACGCACATGAACTGATTATAATTTATCTCAAGCACCACAGAGGAACCAAAATGAAATTCTTTCTTGTTTTAGCTGAAAATAAAAACAACAAAAAATAAGCTTCTTTGGCTCATGCATTATTGCAAACACCTACTATGCAACACAGGTGTCACAGCCTAAATTGAAATACCGATGAAGAAGTCATCGAACCAACCATCTCGTCTAGGAGATGCAGGGGCGATGATGGGAGGAAAGAAGTTTCCCTTGGCGGCGGCGCTGTGTCACACCGGCCAGTGCAGTGAGGGGAAGGGGGAGGTACAATGGTGGAATGGGCTTTAGGCGCCGGCTAGATCTTTCTCATCCCGATGCGAGGAGGAAGGAGGAGGGTTGGGGCGGTGGGCCTCGTCGGCGGGTTTGGGCACGTCGTCGAGGAGGTGGTGGTCCTTCGCTGGTAGGCGTCATGCCATGGCGACGCTGGTTGGGTCGGGTCCTGCAGGAAGAGACAACATGCAGATATAAGCAAAATGAACTACCAAAATTTCCCAACCAGTACTGCAGAAACAAGTATTATAGTCCCAAAGGAACTACAAACTCTTTTTCTCTCTAAAACAAGCAAGATTCACACAAACATCCTACATTTCTAGCATCTGAAGTTACTTGTCATGAACTGACAGATTTACACAAGTAGACCAACCAATGGCGAAATCTACTAACTGTTTTTAATAGAATCAGTAATTTGGTACGCGTTAGGGATTCATGTGTTTCGTTGTACTGAATTTAATAACCAAAATGCAGATTCATACAAAAAACATCCAAAAAGAAGTGAAAGCACCTAGGTGGAATAAAGTTGAAGCCGACAGCCATGGACAGCTGGTCGCGACGAACTCGACCACCCTGATTGTGACGCCCGGGTAATTAGGCTACAATAATCCCATGTTAATGATGCCACATCACCATGGTTACTGTTGTTAATCTCGTGTTAGTTCAAAATCGATTCGAAATTCAAACTTAAAATAAAGTCAAACGGTAAAGATTTTTAAATATTAAAACTAAAATGTTGGGGTGTTGCCAAATAATGCATAGGTAATTATTGTGGAGAAACCACACTTTTATAAAATGTTTAAAGGCTCTAAAGTAATTAAAACAGCAGCTATGACAATTAATTAAATGCCTTTTAAAAATAATAATAATGCAAACTATTTTTAATTAGGTGTTACACTTTTTGGGGCAGTAGAATAAATTATAACATTAATTTAGGAGTTGTATTTATATTTTATAAAACAGAAATTAAAAGAATAAAATAGAAAAGAAAATAGATAAAGAAAAGAAAACAGAAAACAAAGCTAAAAAAAAAGAGAAAGCAACCCCCCCACTGGGCTCCGGCCCAGCTGTCGGCCGGCTAGCCCAAAAGGCCCAACCGGCCCGGCCCACC
>NC_041391.1:333845509-333846185 GCF_002162155.2 Triticum dicoccoides | reverse complement strand
TAAAAATAAATGATAATTAAAATATTAATTAATTAATTAAGTAAATACTTAATTTAATTAATCCTGATTAATTAACCTAATGGCTAATTAACCTAATTAACTATTGTTAATTAACTAACAGAGTATGACGAACGGGACCCACCTGTCAGGTTGACCAAGTCAACCCTGTTGACTGCTGACGTCAGCATGACATCATGCTGACGTCATAAATTCATTTTTCGAATTAAATAATTAATTAATTAAATTCCAAAAATTATTAAAATCTTTAGAAAATCATATCTTTTAATCCGTAACTCGGATTAAATTATTTTCAACATGAAAGTTGCTCAGAACGACGAGACGAACCCGGATACGCAGTCCGTTCGTCCGCCACGCACCCCTAACATATCAAACTCGCAACTTTCCCCCTCCGGCTCCTCTGCCCGAAAACACGAAACACCGGGGATATTTTCCCGGATGTTTCCCCCTTCACCGGTATCGCCCATCCCTACGTTAGGTCACCCCTAGCACAACGTATTGCCGCGTCTTGCTTTGTGTTACATTTGATTGCTCCGTTATTTATTGTGTTCCCCCTCCGTTACTCCTTTCCGGTAGACTCCGAGACCGATGCTGATGCCCCTGTGGTCGACTACGTCACCGACGACCCCTCTCTCTTGCCAGAGCAACCAGGCAAGCC
>NC_041391.1:333839062-333845400 GCF_002162155.2 Triticum dicoccoides | reverse complement strand
GCCTATTCTACTCTATACTGCTTGCATTAGAGTAGTGTAGCATGTTACTGCTTTCCGATATTCCTATCCTGATGCATAGCATGTCCTTGCTACTACTGTTGTTACCATTACCTGCTATCCTACTGCTTAGTATAGGATGCTAGTGTTCCATCAGTGGCCCTACACTCTTGTCCGTCTGCCATGCTATACTACTGGGTCGTGATCACTTCGGGAGGTGATCATGGGTATATACGATATACTTTACAGTTACATTACCTGTGATACTGTTCGGAGATGGGGGCTGAAGGGGCAGGTGGCTCCATCCCGGTAGAGGTGGGCCTGGGTTCCCGACGGCCCCCGACTGTTACTTTGAGGCGGAGCGACAGGGCAGGTTGAGACCACCTAGGAGACAGGTGGGCCTGGCCCTGTTCGGCGTTCGCGGATACTTAACACGCTTAACGAGATCTTGGTATTTGATCTGAGTTGGCTACGAGCCTATACGCACTAACCATCTACGTGGGAGTAGTTATGGGTATCCCGACGTCGTGGTATCAACCGAAGCACTTCGTGACGCCAGCGACTGAGTGGCGCGCGCCGAATTGGAACGTAAGCCTGCTCTTGTATTAAGGGGGCTAGTTCCGCTTTCGGCCGCGTACGCAACGTGCAGGTGTGCTATGGGCGATGGGCCCAGACCCCTGTGCGCTTAGGTTTAGACCGGCGTGCTGGCCTCTCTGTTGTGCCTAGGTGGGGCTGCGAGGTGTTGATCTTCCGCGGCCGGGCATGACCCAGGAAAGTGTGTCCGGCCAAATGGGATCAAGCGTGCTGGGTAAGATGGTGCACCCCTGCAGGGAAGTTAATCTATTCGAATAGCCGTGATCTTCGGTAACAGGACGACTTGGAGTTGTACCTTAACCTTATGACAACTAGAACCGGATACTTAATAAAACACACCCTTCCAAGTGCCAGATACAACCGGTGGTCGCTCTCCCTCAAGGACACGAGGGGAGGATCGCCGGGTAGGATATGCTATGCGATGCTACTTGGAGTTGCTACTTGGAGATGCTACTTGGAGGACTTCAACCTACCCTCTTCTGCCTGTTGCAAGACGAAGGTGACCAGAAGCGTAGTCTTCGATAAGACTAGCTATCCCCCTCTTATTCTGGCATTCTGCAGTTCAGTCCACTGATATGGCCCTTTACACATATACCCATGCATATGTAGTGTAGTTCCTTGCTTGCGAGTACTTTGGATGAGTACTCACGGTTGCTTTCTCCCCCTTTTTTTCCCCCTTTCCTTTCTTTCTGGTTGTCGCAACCAGATGCTGGAGTCCAGGAGCCAGACGCCACCGTCGACGACGACCCCTACTACACCGGAGGTGCCTACTACTACGTGCAGCCCATTGACGACGACCAGGAGTAGTTAGGAGGATCCCAGGCAGGAGGCCTGCGCCTCTTTCGATCTGTATCCCAGTTTGTGCTAGCCTTCTTAAGGCAAACTTGTTTAACTTATGTCTGTACTCAGATATTGTTGCTTCCGCTGACTCGTCTATGATCGAGCACTTGTATTCGAGTCCTCGAGGCCCCTGGCTTGTATTATGATGCTTGTATGACTTATTTTATTTGTAGAGTTGTGTTGTGATATCTTCCCGTGAGTCTCTGATCTTGATCGTACACATTTGCGTGCATGATTAGTGTACGATTGAATCGGGGGCGTCACAAGTTGGTATCAGAGCCAACTGCCTGTAGGAATCCCCCTTTCCAACTCCTTGGCCGAAGTCGAGTCTAGTCGTTGAAAAACTTTTACTAACATGGCTGTGTGGCCCATGGGCCCACGTCGCCATCGGGTGGTAGTAGGATCTTTTACTCCTCGACCTATACTCTGAGACTCTGATCTCTCTACTATTCGGGTTAAATGAATTTGCTAACTCTAAGATTAGGATCTCGTGACCGCATCCACCCGGAGAGCCCCTTACTGCAGAGGATCGCCTGCTACATCAGAAGATTCTGAAGATACTCTCTGATGTTCTCTCGAGACTTTGTGCCCATCACTTTTGCTATTCCTGACCACCGATAAATCCGTATGGATAACTACTTACACTTGCCATTCATATGATCGTCCCCCATTGATCTTGTTATTACAAGATACCCCGAAGTTTTCTCTATTGTTCCGAGAATACTTTGTGCCTACTGCCTAGCAGTTCTTTGCCACGTGAATACCCCCTTCAAATAAATTCTCGCACTTATCGAGTATCCGCTCATCCCCCAGTTGTTCATGTGTTACACAAAAGTCTTCGAAATACCACACGATATTCCGAAGATCCTCAGCAACCTATTGCTCTGGAATTTCTTGTTTGCTTTCATTATGATTAATCCCATAAGTATAGAAATCTTATTGACATTCCTTGTCATTATCATTTTGAGTCTGATGATTCAATATGTTGCGAATACACGCAATCATCATTGATCCTTATAAATTACCTTTCCGGCTGAGCTTCCATTCTTTTAACTGGAATTGGTTCTCGACCAATCCAATTGTCGTTGATTGTACCCTAAGGCTATTCAACTTATCCATCCCTAATCAGAGCATTGCTTCTGATCCCTTGATTTGGAAATCATAATTCCTTTGCATTTGGCAATTGAGTTAGTCAGTTGTTTCTATAATCTGATCTCCTTGCATTCTTCTTCCTCTAGTTGAGTACCGATACTCGTATCAGATCCTTTGTGGACCATCAAGTCCTTTGTTGGATTGTTATCCGACAGTGTCCTTCACATTTGATCACCTTGTGAGTTCTTCCCCTGATACATAATGCCTTCGTTAAGTTGTATCCTCTGCTTGGTCAACCATGCTCTGCTTTCGGGCTTGTGTTATTTACTCTTGAAACTTGTGGTATATGTTTCTAAGAAGCCCCTATGGGTTGAACATATGCCTTCTCTAAACCGTGTGAACCCGAAAGTTTTCACGAGTCATACTCTTCTGGTGCTTCACCAGATAAAATTTCAACACTGCAACTTCCTCGAACGTGAGAAGTGAATGAAAGGTTATGCATTGGAGAAGTGGGAGTCGACCTTGAACTTGTGTTCATGCCCATGGACACGATGTAGATCTTATCATTAAAGCTTCTCTTAAATAAATTATTCCTTTGGTATAAGTTCATCTTATATCTAGGATCTGGCCTGTTGCAACCGTGGTTCCGACCATGATTGTTCTTCTTTGATCTCATTTCTTGGACAAGTTAAAACAATTGTCTTCTATGGATCAATACACTAGTCCAACCTTTACTTTGATCTTGTGTCGAGTATTACCCCCCTGGCATCTCGAGATTATCATGGAACTGCATAACTTTTTATGAGTTCTTCATCAAATGCTACCTTCCCACTGATTCCAATTTTTCGCGGGCTCTGAGTTATTGAACACTCAAAGACACTGATAACTGAACCGAGTCCGCACTACGGTTCAACAACTCTTCGGTAAGCTTCTATAAGTACGAGTTTGTACCCGATCACGCCATTCCTAGCCTGTTTGGCTATATCATTGTCGTGATGATATTAACTGTGCTACCCGGTCCTTCTTCTCGGAGCACAATTTTCGACGATGAACTAACCTTACGTCGATCCTCATCGTCATACCATTTCGCCTTGAACAACAAGCTTGGTTTCGAGTTGAGTCGTACCCTTGGTTCCAATAACCTTTCACTTCATCATTACTTTGACTTGATGTCGTCGCCGATCGATTACATCTTCATGAACTCTCGCGACAAAGGTGTCGTGATCATCAACATTCTGAGCTCATCCAGGATATCAATTGAATTCATGATGAGAAATACCATCCTTGCCCTCGATGAATTGTATTATCATCGACCACTTTATTGCCTTCCCACCAACACAAGCTTGTTCATGTTTGGTGTTATACCTTGAGTTCCTTGCTATCTAGCAATTGTTCTTCTTTACCTTGGAGTATTACCATCCTTTATGTCAAGAATGTTCTGAGATTTGTTCCACCTCTTGAGAATTCTTGACATAGAAATACTTCTCACCATCACCATTCTTTCTTGGTCCCCGTGTTAATTCCAACAAGTGAACGGTGTTGTTTGGATTCTTTCCTTCTAGCAACCCTATTTTTTTGAAGTTAATGGTCGAAAGTTCATTCTTAGGCTATTGACTATTGAATCACCATTCTGATATTGGTCGTGCAACCCAACCCATATTTCGGGTGCACCTTTCGACCAATGTTTAATTGTGTATGTTTTTCTCGAGCATACTTCCTTATATCATTTGATCTGACAAATGTTATCTCCTTGTTCACTTAATTGTGGAAATCCATCTTTTGAAAATCTCGAAGAATTGTCGTTGAGTTCATCATCCACCCCCTTGTCCTCTCCTTAGGATAATGATGAACTCTTGTTAACGGAAATCACTTCATAGTTCATTTCCTGAGAATCTTACAGTGTTATCCCGTCAAATTGTTTTGCACCTTTTCTTCTCGGGCATCCTGAGTCTGAGGTATCCTGACACCAATCAGATCTGAATCTCGGTCAGATATGATGGTGGGAACATATTTCCAAGAGTTATAACGTTGGTCTTTCTATGACCCGATAAGGTGATGTCATGCCTAGCACACCTGACCGGAGGACCTATTGTTACAATTTTCCTTTTAGCAATGTTATCCATTCTTCCATGAGGAAATTGTAAGACTTATTCTACATGATGTTCCTGATGGATCCTTCGGGTATCCAAAGTCTGATCTTCACCTGATGACCATGTCAATGCTATCTCAAAAGCTCGTTTGTGATACTCCGATTTCCAACAAGAACATTTGGAGCCCAAGGCTAAAAGTTTCCTGCTCAATTATCCAAACACCGTTGTATGGGTAGTGTCATGAAAATTCTCTCCCCTACCTAAAGAGTTTTCTACATTATATCCTGTCATGGATATCATGCTCTGCTTGTCCTTGGGAAGGATATACCCCTGAATTATGTGTTTTAACACATTTTCCTTTCCATTGTTCTGTTTAATCTGATATTCATATTTTCCTTTCCATTGTTGTGTTTGACATTCTTGTGATCTATATAATCTAAGCAGTAAAGGTTCACTGCTTATGTAAACACCTCGATGTATAATTGGTCAGTAAGACCCTGTTACGATTGTTGATGATATTCCGGTAACCACCGATGGACGAGAACTTTGTCTATTGGCCCGCCTCGTTCAACAAGCAGGAAAATGGTTCTCTTCGTCCCTCGCCCTTGGTATCGATGTTGTTGCCGACATATCTGACAGGCTACCCTTTGACACGCCTTACTATCATGACCGTGCAAAATGTCGGCCCCCTTCCTACTTTCAACCACATGGTGGGCCCATAACCCACAGTTCCACAGGATCGAAACCTGACTCTCCTGCACCCCCTCTTCCCAAGGTTGTTCCTCGCGTGTGGCCTCGTATGTAATTCACGGGCCATCGTCCCAAGTGATCTATTTTGGTAACAGACGCAATACTCAATCTCATTGCTCTGGACCCCTTTCGCATGTTGTTTCAGACATCGAACAATGGCCTTTGAAACTTATCATGGTACCTTCTTACTTTACTCTCGATATTTTCTTAAGTACAATTCGAGAGTTACTTCCTACGCCGTTCCCTGAGTTATGTACCAGATAGTCAACCTGGTAGGGCCCGCCCTTCCCGAGTCTTCCCCCCATATCCTTTTCGTAAGTACGATGAAGATCCCGAATAAAGGATGTCAACTTCATCATTTTGACCTGAAGCAGAAGTAAGAAGGCATCAATATATTGGATTGACCTCTTCGAGAAGAGCACGCCAGGATGAGAAGACCCGCTATATTCGTTACCAAACCTTCCCCCCTTACTCCCCTCTTAAATCTCGGGACGAGATTTCTTGTAGTGGAGGAGAATTGTGACGCCCGGGTAATTAGGCTACAGTAATCCCATGTTAATGATGCCACATCACCATGGTTACGGTTGTTAATCTCGTGTTAGTTCAAAATCGATTCGAAATTCAAACTTAAAATAAAGTCAAACGGTAAAGATTTTTAAATATTAAAACTAAAATGTTGGGGTGTTGCCAAATAATGCATAGGTAATTATTGTGGAGAAACCACACTTTTATAAAATGTTTAAAGGCTCTAAAGTAATTAAAACAGCAGCTATGACAATTAATTAAATGCCTTTTAAAAATAATAATAATGCAAACTATTTTTAATTAGGTGTTACACTTTTTGGGGCAGTAGAATAAATTATAACATTAATTTAGGAGTTGTATTTATATTTTATAAAACAGAAATTAAAAGAATAAAATAGAAAAGAAAATAGATAAAGAAAAGAAAACAGAAAACAAAGCTAAAAAAAAAGA
>NC_041391.1:333835029-333837403 GCF_002162155.2 Triticum dicoccoides | reverse complement strand
CCCCCCCCCCAGAACGTTAAAAATAAAAATAAATGATAATTAAAATATTAATTAATTAATTAAGTAAATACTTAATTTAATTAATCCTGATTAATTAACCTAATGGCTAATTAACCTAATTAACTATTGTTAATTAACTAACAGAGTATGACGAACGGGACCCACCTGTCAGGTTGACCAAGTCAACCCTGTTGACTGCTGATGTCAGCATGACATCATGCTGACATCATAAATTCATTTTTCGAATTAAATAATTAATTAATTAAATTCCAGAAATTATTAAAATCTTTAGAAAATCATATCTTTTAATCCGTAACTCGTATTAAATTATTTTCAACATGAAAGTTGCTCAGAACGACGAGACGAACCCGGATACGCAGTCCGTTCGTCCGCCACGCACCCCTAACATATCAAACTCGCAACTTTCCCCCTCCGGCTCCTCTGCCCGAAAACACGAAACACCGGGGATATTTTCTCGGATGTTTCCCCCTTCACCGGTATCGCCCATCCCTACGTTAGGTCACCCCTAGCACAACGTATTGCCGCGTCTTGCTTTGTGTTACATTTGATTGCTCCGTTATTTATTGTGTTCCCCCTCCGTTACTCCTTTCCGGTAGACTCCGAGACCGATGCTGATGCCCCTGTGGTCGACTACGTCACCGACGACCCCTCTCTCTTGCCAGAGCAACCAGGCAAGCCCCCCCCCTTGATCACCAGATATCGCCTATTCTACTCTATACTGCTTGCATTAGAGTAGTGTAGCATGTTACTGCTTTCCGATATTCCTATCCTGATACATAGCCTGTCCTTGCTACTACTGTTGTTACCATTACCTGCTATCCTACTGCTTAGTATAGGATGCTAGTGTTCCATCAGTGGCCCTACACTCTTGTCCGTCTGCCATGCTATACTACTGGGCCGTGATCACTTCGGGAGGTGATCACGGGTATATACGATATACTTTACAGTTACATTACCTGTGATACTGTTCGGAGATGGGGGCTGAAGGGGCAGGTGGCTCCATCCCGGTAGAGGTGGGCCTGGGTTCCCGACGGCCCCCGACTGTTACTTTGAGGCGGAGCGACAGGGCAGGTTGAGACCACCTAGGAGACAGGTGGGCCTGGCCCTGTTCGGCGTTCGCGGATACTTAACACGCTTAACGAGATCTTGGTATTTGATCTGAGTTGGCTACGAGCCTATACGCACTAACCATCTACGTGGGAGTAGTTATGGGTATCCCGACGTCGTGGTATCAGCCGAAGCACTTCGTGACGCCAGCGACTGAGTGGCGCGCGCCGGATTGGAACGTAAGCCTGCTCTTGTATTAAGGGGGCTAGTTCCGCTTTTGGCCGCGTACGCAACGTGCAGGTGTGCTATGGGCGATGGGCCCAGACCCCTGTGCGCTTAGGTTTAGACCGGCGTGCTGGCCTCTCTGTTGTGCCTAGGCGGGGCTGCGACGTGTTGATCTTTCGCGGCCGGGCATGACCCAGGAAAGTGTGTCCGGCCAAATGGGATCAAGCGTGTTGGGTAAGATGGTGCACCCCTGCAGGGAAGTTAATCTATTCGAATAGCCGTGATCTTCGGTAACAGGACGACTTGGAGTTGTACCTTGACCTTATGACAACTAGAACCGGATACTTAATAAAACACACCCTTCCAAGTGCCAGATACAACCGGTGGTCGCTCTCCCTCAGGGATACGAGGGGAGGATCACCGGGTAGGATATGCTATGCGATGCCACTTGGAGTTGCTACTTGGAGATGTGTGACGCCCGGATAATTAGGCTACAGTAATCCCAAGATAATGATGCCACGTCACCACGGTTACTGTTGTTAATTTCGTGTTAGTTCAAAATCGATTCGAAATTAAAACTTAAAATAAAGTCAAATGGTAAAGATTTTCAAATATTAAAACTAAGATGTTGGGGTGTTGCCAAATAATGCATAGGTAATTATTGTGGAGAAACCACACTTTTATAAAACGTTTAAAGACTCTACAGTAATTAAAACGCAGCTATGACGATTAATTAAATGCCCTTTTAAAAATAATAATAATGCAAACTATTTTAATTAGGTGTCATACTTATTGGAGCAGTAGATTAGATTATAACATTAATTTAGGAGTTGTATTTATATTTTATAAAACAACAATTAAAAGAATGAACTAGAAAAGAAAATTAAATAAAAAGAAAAAAAACAGAACTAACACACACACAAAAAAAAAAGGAAAGAGAAAGCCCCCCTGGGCCGTGGCCCAACTGGGCCAACCCAACCGGCCCAGCCGGCCACCCCACCAGGCCGGCCCAAACCCCACCCCTTATCCACTCCCCTCACCCCCCGCAACCCTAGCCGCCACCCACTCGCCCCTCACTCCC
>NC_041391.1:333827071-333834340 GCF_002162155.2 Triticum dicoccoides | reverse complement strand
AACGGATCTGGATCGGGGGTGCAACAGCCGCTCCCGACCCCATCGCCGCGACGCCGCGCCGCCCCGCACCCACGTCGCCGGCGCCCCGACGCCGGCCGACAGCCGTCGCCTCCTCGACCCCAAGTCGGCGCCCCGCTACCTCGACGCGTCATCCTAGGCCTCGCCGCTTCGTCCACGGCTGCGCCATCGCTGAACTGCGTCGTCCTCGTCGTTCGCGTCCCCGTCTCCTCCTCATCGGCGCCGACACGCTTCGCCAACCCCTTCTCTCCAACGATGTGAGCGACCACCCTCCTCTCCTTGCTGCCTCGCTCGGAGCGCCTCTCCCCGTCGCCGCGCCCCCGTCTGTTCCACGCTGCTTCTCGCTGCCGTCGTCGCCCCGTTCCCCTCCGCGCGGGCGCTCGCGCTCACAGCGCGTCGACCACGCCCGGGCGCCCGCCGCGTTCCCTGGCTACGCTCGCGGGCCTCTGGCCGCGTCCGGCCGTGCCAGTTGTCGCGCGTGCTCGCCCAGCCGCGACCCAGTGCGCGTCCGCTCACAACACCGCACCATGCCGCCCCGCTCTGGCCACTGTCGCCGGCGCCGGGCCATGCGCCGACCCCCTTCACCCGTTGGCCGCAGCGCCCTGTCGGGCGGGCTGGCGCCCGTCGCCCGCTGTCCGCTCCAGCGCTCGAACCCGCCGCCCCTCGTCTCCGTCCTGCCGGCCTCGAACACGGCCTCGCCGGAGCCCGGTCCGGCCACCGCGCCCCTGCCCCTTCCCTGTGTGCGTTCGTGCACAGGAGGGAGGTGGCCTGAGCCACTTACAGGTGGGGCCCTCCCCCTTGTAAATCAGAAAAAAGAAAAGAAAAAGGGAAAGAGGAGAAAAATGAAAATGAAAATGATAATGAAATTAGTAAAAGAAATAATTAATTAATTAAATAATTAGTGAATTAATTAAGTTAATTAATTGGGTTTAACTAAATTAATTAGAATTAGTTAACCTAATCAAGTAATTAAGCTAATTAACCTGTTTAGTTAAACTCAGACAATGACAATTGGGACCCACCTGTCAGGTTGACCAGGTCAACGGTCAACGTTGACTGCTGACGTCATGCCGACGTCAGCGAACACTATTCTGGATAATGTTGATTTAATTAATAATTAATAAATTAGAAAATGATTTAAAACTTTAAAAATTAATATAAAATAATCCGTAACTCGGATGAAAATACTTTCTACATGAAAGTTACTCAGAACGACGAGACGATTTCGGATACGCAGTCCGTTCGTCCGCCACACACCCCTAACCTATCGAACTCGCAACTTTTCCCCTCCGGTTCATCTGTCCGAAAACGCGAAACACCGGGAATACTTTCCCGGATGTTTCCCCCTTCGTCGGTATCACCTACTACTGCGATTGGGCACACCTAGCATCGTTACTTGTCATGTCATGCATCGATATGCATTTGCTTGCATTGTATTCATTGTTTCTTCCCCCTCTTCTCTCCGGTAGCCTACGAGACCGACGCTGCTGCTGCCCAGTTCGACTACGGAGTTGACGACCCCTCTCTCTTGCCAGAGCAACCAGGCAAGCCCCCCCTTGATCACCAGATATCGCCTATTCTACTCTATACTGCTTGCATTAGAGTAGTGTAGCATGTTACTGCTTTCCGTTAATCCTATTCTGATGCATAGCCTGGCATTGTCGCTACATCTGTTGATACCTTACCTGCAATCCTATATGCTTAGTATAGGATGCTAGTTTATCATCATTGGCCCTACATTCTTGTCGGTCTGCCTTGCTATACTATTGGGCCGTGATCACTCGGGAGGTGATCACGGGTATATACTATACATACATACATACTGTACAGATGGTGACTAAAGTCGGGTCAGCTCATTGAGTACCCGCAAGTGATTCTGACGAGGGGGGCTGAAAGGACAGGTGGCTCCATCCCGGTAGAGGTGGGCCTGGGTTCCCGACGGCCCTCAACTGTTACTTTGTGGCGGAGCGACAGGGGAGGTTGAGACCACCTAGGAGACAGGTGGGCCTGGCCCTGTTCGGCGTTCGCGGATACTTAACACGCTTAACGAGATCTTGGTATTTGATCTGAGTCTGGCTACGAGCCTATACGCACTAACCATCTACGTGGGAGTAGTTATGGGTATCCCGACGTCGTGGTATCAGCCGAAGCACTTCAGACGTCAGCGACGGAGCGGCGCGCGCCGAATTGGACTGGAACGCCACTAGGCTAGGTCTGCTTTCGGCCGCCCACGCAACGTGCAGGTGTGCTCAGGGCGATGGGCCCAGACCCCTGCGCGCTTAGGTTTAGACCGGCGTGCTGGCCTCTCTGTTTTGCCTAGGTGGGGCTGCGACGTGTTGATCTTCCGAGGCCGGGCATGACCCAGGAAAGTGTGTCCGGCCAAATGGGATCGAGCGTGTTGGGCTATGTGGTGCACCCCTGCAGGGAAGTTAATCTATTCGAATAGCCGTGATCTTCGGTAACAGGACGACTTGGAGTTGTACCTTGACCTTATGACAACTAGAACCGGATACTTAATAAAACACACCCTTCCAAGTGCCAGATACAACCGGTGGTCGATCTACCTCAGGGATATGAGGAGGGGATCGCCGGGTAGGATTATGCTATGAGATGCTACTTGAAGATGCTACTTGGAGGACTTCAATCTACTCTCTCCTACATGCTGCAAGACGGAGGCTGCCAGAAGCGTAGTCTTCGACAGGATTAGCTATCCCCCTCTTATTCTGGCATTCTGCAGTTCAGTCCACTGATATGGCCTCCTTACACATATACCCATGCATATGTAGTGTAGTTCCTTGCTTGCGAGTACTTTGGATGAGTACTCACGGTTGCTTTTCTCCCTCTTTTCCCCTTTCCCTTCTACCTGGTTGTCGCAACCAGATGCTGGAGCCCTGGAGCCAGACGCCACCGTCGACGACGACTACTACCCCCGGAGGTGTCTACTACTACGTGCAGCACGCTGACGACGACCTGGAGTAGTTTAGGAGGATCCCAGGCAGGAGGCCTGCGCCTCTTTCGATCTGTATCCCAGTTTGTGCTAGCCATCTTATGGCACCTTGTTTAACTTATGTCTGTACTCAGATATTTTTGCTTCCGCTGACTCGTCTATGATCGAGCACTTGTATTCGAGCCCTCGAGGCCCCTGGCTTGTATTATGATGCTTGTATGACTTATTTTATTTGTAGAGTTGTGTTGTGATATCTTTCCGTGAGTCTCTGATCTTGATCGTACACATTTGCGTGCATGATTAGTGTACGATTGAATCGGGGGCGTCACAAGATGCTACTTGAAGGACTTCAACCTACCCTCTTCTGCCTGTTGCAAGACGAAGGTGACCAGAATCGTAGTCTTCGATAAGACTAGCTATCCCCCTCTTATTCTGGCATTCTGCAGTTCAGTCCACTGATATGGCCCTTTACACATATACCCATGCATATGTAGTGTAGTTCCTTGCTTGCGAGTACTTTGGATGAGTACTCACGGTTGCTTTCTCCCCCCCTTTTTCCCCTTTCCTTTCTTTCTGGTTGTCGCAACCAGATGCTGGAGTCCAGGAGCCAGACGCCACCGTCGACGACGACCCCTACTATACCGGAGGTGCCTACTACTATGTGCAGCCCGTTGACGACGACCAGGAGTAGTTAGGAGGATCCCAGGCAGGAGGCCTGCGCCTCTTTCGATCTGTATCCCAGTTTGTGCTAGCCTTCTTAAGGCAAACTTGTTTAACTTATGTCTGTACTCAGATATTGTTGCTTCCGCTGACTCGTCTATGATCGAGCACTTGTATTCGAGTCCTCGAGGCCCCTGGCTTGTATTATGATGCTTGTATGACTTATTTTATTTGTAGAGTTGTGTTGTGATATCTTCCCGTGAGTCCCTGATCTTGATCGTACACATTTGCGTGCATGATTAGTGTACGATTGAATCGGGAGCGTCACACTGATGCCATGGGGTTGGACTAAGGACGTCACACATGCGCCCTTGACGACGGCAAAGAGCGCGGGAGACTACAACTACCAGCACTACAAAAACACATATCGACTCTGTAGCTAGAGACTACAACACATACACACATTCCTGAATTGCAAATTTGCAAAACATATTTACATACTACATCAAGGTGCTATCTCTGCACTTATAAACTTTATGGAAGGTGAACTCACGATTTTTCTTTTTGAACTTTGTTTCTTTTTTTCTCCGAACTGATACAAACTTCCACCACGTACTTGTGTGATTTTATTTTCAAACAACACAAGACAAGAGCTGTATTTACATCATCGATACATTTCCAACCATTTCATTGCTGGAAAGCAAGCAAACATCTTTGTCCTATTTATATAACCCAACCTTTTTTGTAGAAGTGAATCACATAATAGAGCAAAAACTAGAAGCTGATCATGAATAGTGTTAGAAATTTAGTGCACACATAAGAAGAAATAGCAAATACGAGTGGAGCAGCAACAGTACGGATATGTAAGAGTTCTAGAATTTCATAAAAAATGAAGTAGCTTGATCTGGCTAGTACTACCGTAACTAGATACATGTAAAAGTTAAAACAAGTTCAAAAGAAATTTAGAAAATGAAACTGAATTGATGGGCTTACTTCATGAATTAAATTGTACACCATAGCATCTTGTCTGGACGTACACGAAGGAGCCGGTGGGCTGCACGTCGAGCCACGCTGTGCAGAGAATTGATGTCGAATGATTCAGTCTCGGCGGGCTTGGAGCATGCCATTGCTGCAATCAGAATTTTTCACCATTGATTCCTGAACAATAGGTACAAGAATCACCAAAAGTTGGACTAAAGCTCTAGGAATTTTAGCTCAAAGAACAAACACGTTTTAAGTTCAAAGGTGAAACATAGTTTAAACGTTCGATTTTCTGCATAAGGAAAATCACAGAAGCAACATAGTTCGACTACTGAATGTTTTGGGTTCTTTTATGTACCCTTTGTTATCTTTTTGTGAACTCCAAATCACAATTACAATCACTACTACACAACAATATGCATTTGTACTGTCCATAACAACGAATTAACCCAGACCAACTAATTTATTAAGGCAACAATATTTAAACTTGGTTTGAGCTTTGTTTCTTCCCATTTTTGAACTTGTGCAGCATGTATATCTGAACTTGTGACAGATAGTTTTTTCTGCTTTTTATAAGATGAACTAAAAAAACATAAAATGGTGAAGTGAAATGTTTTGAATCTCCAGGGAGCCTCTCGACGAACTGGAGTTCGTGTATACCAGGAGGAGGAGCAGGAGAAGCTGATGGCTCATCTCGAAGTACATATAAAGCCCATTAAAGAAAGAATCAGCTTGTTTGGTGACCTAAACTGATGCATAGAAGCACAAGTGTAGAATTCTTCATAGGCATAAGAACAAATATGTAGGGTGCACATATAATAGTTCAGGATTTCATCAATACATTAAGGTTTATGAACTGAAAAGAACGCAAAAGGTGAACTGGAAATCAAATAAAAGTTGTATCCAATATAAGGGCAAAAGAACCACACAATGATATTTATCCTCTCCCATCTTATTTATCTTGTGTAGTTCTCGCTATACTAATGGAATGAGGTGTTGAGCAGTAACTAAAATCATCAAATAGACAACCCACTCAAGCGTCCTCCATGAACAGAATTAGGATATTACTATTACAACCAAACAAAAATCAATCCTACAGCACACATAAACCGTGATGTTAGGAGCTACAACAAATCACAATGCACAATGTACTTCCCCTGCCTATCTAACATTTTTGTTGCATTATCTCTTCTCCGTCTTACTATCAGTTCTACACCTCAAGATAAGTCAGGCAACTCCAAGCTTGCTTTCGCAACATTGGATTAGACACGTATGTTTAGTGCTGATTAATTACCTGATGATTTGAGCAGCTGATGGTGGGGCCTTTGATTTATTTTTCTTGCACGATAGTGGGTTTGGGCCCTGCAGAAGGAATAGCAAATGTTAATGGTGCCCACTAGATCATAACAAGCAAATATAGGCGTGCTCATGCATATGACGAATATCTGAAAAACAGTAGACGAAGATACAACCTTTGCTCTGTTCGTCAAGCAATTTCAGCTAGTGGTCCGCAAGCAATTTCAGAACACCATGCAATTTCAGCTAGTGAAACATGTGATGAAGAACAGAACTCAAAAAACAAGATTTTTGGAGATGGAAGAAGGCGTCGGACGTCGGGTGAACCTGCTACTCCTACTCCTGAGGACTGACGGCTCCAGTGAAGTGGAGCTGATGGAGGCGGGGTTCAAGAGCAGCGGCTGGGTGCACCGGGATTTGGCCGCTGTAGGGGGATACGCTGCCCCTACTCATGCGGACTGGCGGCTCCGGTGAAGTGGAGCTGATGGAGGCGAGGTTCATGAGCAGCGGCTGGGAGCGCCAAGATTTGGCTCTGTAAAGATGAAGTGCACATCACATTAAAGGTGAACTAAAAATCTACCTAGCAACCTCGTCCTATTCCATTACTCATAACATGATCTATAGAAAGACTTACGTCCCAAATAAAATACATGTAGAGATGTAGTATAGCAACATACCAGAGGGCGGCCAATGCCACTGATGGTGGACGCTGAAGCAGTGGCACAGTCAGTGGAAGTCCCAGGTTATTTGTAGAAAAAGTTTGAGACAAATATCACCGTAATTAGTCTCTGAAAGCTATCTTCAGAACTGTTCACAAGGATGCCAATGATGAACTGAATCATTTAGTTTTGTCTTCTCCCCTCAGATCTGAATCAAGAGTAGCAACAGTTCAATTAAAAAAATGATAGTTCATGAATTTGTGCTGACCAAGAAAACCCATCAGCACATGGAATGCCTTGGTGAACTGCACTCACTCAATCCCCAAAATCAAAAAGAAATTACAGGGGCGGGAGAAAACGAGAGAAAAGCATACCGATGCGCTATTGAACGGCAACATTGGTGAAGCTGCTATTGTCGAAGGGGATCAAGCCCATCAGTTCAATCAGTCTATGGACGGCCGGAAACGGGCTTGAAGCAGGACGGAGGCGACCACACGCGGGGGAGGCCACGGTCCCTATGTGCAGCGACGAGGTCGAATCCGTGACCTGCAGCCGCGGGAGGCCGCGACCTGCAGCCGAGGGAGGGTGAGACCTGTAGCGGGAGGGTGCGTTGCGGTGGGAGGTCGGGCGGCGCGTAGGAAGGCCGAGAGGGGCGGCACCGCGTGATGGGAGGTCGGGCGGGGCGGCGCGGCGCGGTGGGAGGCCGGG
>NC_041391.1:333813395-333826688 GCF_002162155.2 Triticum dicoccoides | reverse complement strand
TGGGAGGCCGGGCGGGGCGGCGCGGTGCGGTGGGAGGCCTGGTGGGGCGGGGCGGCGCGGCACGGTGGGAGGCCGGGTGGGGCGGCGCGGTGGAAGGTCGGGCGAGATGGGGGCGGCGCCGTGCAAGGTCGGACAGGCGTCGCGGCGCGGTGGGAGGATAAGGTCGAGAGGTTGGGGATGACGTGCTCGGGACAATTTTTTGTTTTAAGCTTGGGCCGTTCGACATTTGCGGATCGCTCGTCTATATAGGGCGCAGGATAACAGAATATTATTTTTATCGACACCTCTGTCTCTAAACATGTGGTCATGATTATCGATTTTGGCTTTCGCTTGAGGATAAACGAGGTATAAGCTTGGGGGAGTTGATACGTCCATTTTGCATCATGTTTTCATATTGATATTTTTTGCGCTATGGACTGATATTTCACTTTATAATACAATTCTTATGCATTTGCTCTCTTATTTTGCAAGTTTCATATGTAGAGGGAGATTGCCGGTAGCTGAAATTTTGGACCGGAAAGGGCTATATCAGATATACCTTTTTTGCACAACTCCAAATGAGCTGAAAATTGGCGGAGAATTATTTTGGAATATATAAAAAATATTGGCGAAAGAATCAACAGAAGGGGGTCCACCAGGCAACCACAAGCCAGCCCCCCCTAGGGCGCGTCCCCTGAGCTTGTGGGCCCCTGGCAGGCCTCTGAAGCCCATCTTCTGCTATATGATCCCATTAGACCTAGAAAAAAATCAGAAAGAAGGTTACGGGACGAAGTGCTGCCATCTCAAGGCGGAACCTGGGCGGGAGCACTTTTTCTCTCGGGCGGGGCGATTCCACTGAGGAAACTTCCCTCTGGGAGGGAAAATTGAAGCCATTGTCATCACCAACGATCCTCTCATCATGGGAGGACCAATCTTCATCAATATCTTCACCAGCACCATCTCATCTCAAACCTTAATTAGTTCATCTCTTGTGTTCAATGTTTGTCTCAAAACTTCAGATTGGTACCTGTGGGTTGCTAGTTGTGTTGATTACATCTTGTAGTTGATGCTAGTTGGTTTATTTGGTGGATGATTATATGTTCAGATCCTTAATGACATTCAATACCCCTCTGATCTTGAAATGATTTGTGAGTAGTTGCTTTTTTTCTTGAGTACATGAATGAAGTCTTGTCATAAGTAATCATGTGGATTTGGTATTCGTTCGATATTTTTGATGATATGTATGTTGTTGCTTCCTTTTTAGTGGTGTCATGTGAATGTTGACTACATAACACTTCACCATACTTGGGCCTAAGGGAAGGCATTGTGGAGTAGTAATTAAAGGATAGGTTGCTAGAGTGATAGAAGATTAAACCCTAATTTATGCGTTATTCCATAAGGGGCTGATTTGGATTTATCTTAATTCTTCTTTCATAGTTGCGGATGCTTGCGAGAGGGGTAATCATAAGTGGGAGGCTTGTTCAAGTAAAAACAACACCCAAGCACCGGTCCACCCACATATCAAATTATCAAAGTAGCGAAGGCGAATCAAACAAACATGACGAAAGTGACTAGATGAAATTCCCATGTGTCCTCAAGAATGCTTTCATTATTATAAGAGACCGTTCTAGCCTGTACTTTGCTACAAAAAGGATTGTGCTACCTTGCTGCACCTTTGTTACAATTGGTACTTGTTGCTCATTACAATTACCTTGCTATCAAACTATCTGTTGCCGATAATTTCAGTGCTTGCAGACAATACATTGCTGAAAATGGCTTGCAATTTCTTCTGCTCCTCATTGGGTTCGACACTCTTACTTATCAAAAGGACTATGATTGATATCCTATACTTGTGGGTCATCACTATCAAACGGGGATGAAATCGGTGAAGAATCCCATCTGGAAGGGCAACTTTTGGAGCTGTCTGCATGTCAAACGACTGCTGAAATGACCACGTGTGGTCATTTGAAACATCGTCTTTTGTGTTGTCTTTTTGTGCTTTGGTGAAGCAGTCATCAAATATTCATACAAACTCAGATTTTACATTCTTGGGCTTGTTGGATTCGTATGAATGACGTTGGTCCATTTCTGGTCTTAGATCTTGATTTGGAGCACTTTGGACAAATGACATTTTCTGACTTTCGAAATGGCTAAGCCTAACCCCTCGCTGGCTCCGTATATAACCCATCCTTGGTCCTTTTTGTGCTTGGTCCTAGGTTGCATCAAAACACTTGTAGACGCAAGAAAACAAAGAAAGCTAATAAAAACCAAATGAATTCACAAATCTGCAATGCTCACAATGGTAAGTGCAAAAAAACCCGGCAATCATGCATAATGGACATATATTTGGTCTAGTGGGACATAATATACGAAGAGACATGCAACATATGAGCTCTAAAAATTCGTAAAATATAGAACCATCAACCTCCCCACGCTTAAACCTTGCTCATCCTCGAGTAAGAAGGTTGACTACAAAGAGCTCATTGCTACCAACTCTAAAGCATACATTGAACAAAACCCCAAAACCGATAACCATGGGCATCGTGCAAGCATGCAAAAGTTAACTAGCAAGGGAGTAATACAAGCTATACCCTTAGTTCCATTGCCATGGAGTGTGAGAAAGAGGAAAATATTTTTGTGGAGTCCAAATTCCCATTGCCAAAGGTTCCGAGAGGAGGTCAATATTATGTTAGGAACACATTAATAACTATCATAGTCAAAATAAATCAAGCATTAGCGATCACTTCAAAAATAGCAACCCGAGGCATACCAAGTACAATAGCAAGATCATCTGTCTATGTTATTCAACCGCTTAACTACCTATGCAGCACTGAGGGCAAACCTATGCCTCACACTTAAGGGAATGATAGAAAATGGTTGGGGCTTTGAGAAGTCAAAAAAACAAAGAAAGTCTTGCATCAACGCAGCTGACCATTAGGCAATGGAGAAGGCATTATGATCGATGGCAACAAAAGGAGTAGTGATTGCCTTGCAACTAGGATGCACATAGAGCTATGAATATGTGAAAGCTCTCCTATGGACTAAGTGGGAGTGCATCCAACTTGCTTGCTCATGAAGACCTAGAGCTTTTGAGGATGCGCGTCATTGGAATATACAAGCCAAGTTCTTTAGTGTAGGTTCCCACTAGTATGAAATATGAAGCTCATGAAACTTTGTACTTGACAATCCATAAAGTGATGCTACTTTGAAGTACAAGTTTGGTAAAAGGATAGTAGCATGCCCCTTCCCTCTAATGATCATGCTCGGGAAATGTATCACAGTACAAACCACATCGGGACCTTCCTAACCCAAAGGCCTCCCATGTGGGTCGGCTTACGGACAACCCCTCTCTTTCGCCTTTGAGTTCCACAATGCCTATATCCTAATAAGCTGAGAATACTACCCTAGCCAAAAGGCCTGCGACGATTTACGACCATTCTACATTTGGTTGGGATCAAACAGGGGCCTCCCATACAAATGTTGACGCTTTCGACGCAATGAAGTCGCATTTCTGGACAGCTGACTTGGATGCTTGTCCAACACAGGCAAGAAATGCACATAAAATATATCCAAAAGGTAATGTATGTAATACTGATCGCAACGAGGTCCGGTGGGTATGAGGCCCAGCCGGAATCGGTTCCAATCGTTACTGAGGGGAGGGGCGCATGCACGTACCGATCGTCGTCGCCTACTCCGTCGCCGCGCCCTAGGGTTTTGTTGCGTCGAGTGCCGCGTCTGCGTACTGCGGGTCCTGGCCGTGCTCGCCGCATCCCTCCTCTCGGTGCGATGGCTGGTACTGGTGGTGTGCCTCCTCCCGGAAAGCGGCCGCCTCCGCCTAGCGGGGCAAATCGTGCTAATGGGGCGCCGCCGTCGGGTCAGGGCAATGGCCGGGGCGCGCTGCCGGCGCCGGTGCCGGGTGCTGGGCGTGGGACGTGGCGCTCCCCAAGCCCGCTGCGGGACGCGGGTCGGGTGGCCCTGGTGTGACGCACTTTGCTGGCGGGGCGCCTGCTGGGAGGCCGCCAGCACCGGTCGTGCCATCGGGCGGGCGAAGCGGGCCGGGCTCCGGTCCTCGGCCGGTGGCTTCCGGCGGTGCTGCGGTGGCCGCTGCGGGCCGGGGGGCTGCGCCACCAAGGCCACCTGTGTCTTCGGGTCCGCAGCCTAGACCGGCCCCTCCATCCCACATTGTTGCTCGCCTGTCTCCGCCGTTGCAGTCCAACGTTGGTGGTACTGTGGCTACGCCCCGGGGTCAATGGGGGGATGACGGCTATGATGCCTATGGGGCTGGCCAGCACCGTGGTTCTTCGTCCACGGGTGGAGGTCGTGGTTATGCATGGCAAAGCGACGGTTCGACTGAGAGGCCGTTCTTGGGTCCTTCCGGTGGCTTCGTTGAGGGGCCTTCTGGTCCGGTTAATCGGCAGCGGGGAGGTTTCTGTGGCCATCGTGTTGGTCGGGGCGGTCGAGGGGGCCGGTACCGTCCACGACAACCGCCCCCACCTGTTGTTGTCGAGCAGATGATAGATAACGGGGTTGCTGAGGAGCCAGTGTTGACCGGTCACGCTATGGAGGTGGTGACGGCTCTTCCTACTGTTCAGGATCCTGAGAACGAGGTTATGGCCGATGTGTGTATGGAGATGACGGATAGGGCTGAGTCTGATAGGGCGTCCAAATGGGCGCGCAAGAAGGAAAAGATGCTTTGTTATCGATGTGGCGACAAGGGCCACTTCATTGCGGAGTGTGTGGCTCTGTTATGTGATACCTGCGGTAAGCCCGCACACGACTCTGGGGACTGTCCGATTCCGCGAGATCAGGCACCGTCGCTTATGATGTATGGAGTATACTGTGCTGAGCTCACATTTTTGAGTCTCTGAGTGAGCGAGAGGTTACTGATGAGACCCCGAGCATGACTATGGGGATTGTCAAGGTCACCAGATGGGAGGTCTCTGGGACACAGATCGTGTAGAGGCTTCGGGAGCTGGCCCCTGGGGATTTCCAGTGGGACCTCGTCAGTCTCACTGATAAGATGTTCTGAGTTGAGTTTCCTTCGATGGAGGATCTGCAGAGGTTGCTGAGTTTTGGGATGTGTAAAGTGCCGGGAACTGATTGCATCCTTGAGTTTCATGAGTGGAAGCAGGTGGAGCCTCAGGGTAAGCCGCTTACTCAGGCTTGGTTGCTATTTTCCGGGGGGGCCCTCCAAGCCGTTGCAGGATGCTCGGGTTGTGGCCAGCTTGGGCATTTTGTTGGGGAAGCCTGAGCGAGTGGATATGGCGTTCACCAGAGCTCACGGGATTGCTCGGGTTCTGGTTAGTATTCTAAACATTCAGTATGTGCCGGAAGTGGTTAAGTGGTCTTATCGAGGCAGGATTTATAATCTGGTTATTGAGTTTGAGGATGAGAGCCTTTTGGCTGCGGCGGCTCACGGGTCCGACATGGATATGCACGAGGGTGACGGCAGCGCGGAGCAAAGGAGCCGCCGGTCGAAGACTCTGGACGACAGTTGTCCAAGGGACCAGGGTCCGAGATCGCGATGACCGGGGATGGAGCGGCTCCACCCTCCTCGGTGCCTACGACGACTCTGAGATTTGGGTCCTTCGAACCCGCTTTTGCACCCCCGAGGCTGTGGAGTGACCGGGTTAAGTCCGAGGAGGCTTTTGAGCTCGCGTTACCTGCTTTGTGGTTTGAGGATACTGTGTGTACTAGTCCTGGGGTTCCTAGGGCTTCGTCGATCTCGGTCTAGGGAGAGGAGGAGGTGAGTCAGCAGGTGGCCACTCCCTCTCCTGCTCAGCACGATGTCCCTCCTCGGGACGTGACGCCGGTGTTCGTGGCTGGTTTGTCGGGAGGGGTCCCGGGGTAGGCGGCCTCGGGATGCTCTTCTCCTGCTGAGGTGGGGGATTCGGGGCAGGTGGCACCCGTGTCCTTCTCTATGTTGGGAGGGGGTCTGGGGCAGGTGGCCTCAGATACCTCCTCTCCTGTCACGTCTACCTCTCTGCTGGTGGCGACTTTGCCATCGGGAGGGGGCTCAGGGCAGGTGGCCTCAGAGCCCTCTTCTCCTGAGGCGCCTATGGTGGTGGCCTCTCCGGTGCTGGGTGGGAAGTTAGGGCAGGCGGCCCATGCACTCCCTTCACCCCGCTCGCCGCCGGCTCCGTCCTGTGGGGCGCACCAGACGTCTGAGGCCATGGTGAGTGCCTTTCCACTTCCTGGCGAGTCTGCTGGGGAGTCCGTGCAGGCGGACCGGCCTAGCGGTTGGGGTGAGGCAGGTGGCCCTACCCCGACCAGGATCTCTCGGGAGGAGGTTATTGCGTTTGGAGGGATTAAGGATCCGATGTCTGAGGGGCGACGGGTGAGTGGCCGTCTCCAGACTTAGCCGGATGTGGACGACATTCAGCAGCAGTGCGTCGTGAGGGCGGCCAAGCTCCGTGACGTTGTGGTCACTACTGGTATGTCGTTTAATACTTCTAATTACATTCTGCATTTTTCTATGATGAGATTATTGAAAATGCAAATCAATTAGGAGTTTCACTAGGTAGTAATGTTACTGAAATCTCTAATTCTGTTAATGATCTTCTGGATCTAGAGGCTGAGCGGGCCTTAGAGATGATTCGTAATATAGCGGTGGTTAAGCCCATGAGTGATTTTGAGGTTGATGCGTTGGGGGTCAGGGTGCTCGACAATTTTTGTGCGGATCTTATTCCTCCCATACCTAAGGCGGAAGAAGAGGATGGTGAGGACCGGTTGCAGAGTCAAAATGTCTCTAAACGCAAGTGGAAACAGAAGGTGTACCCGGTGTCCGCAGTGTAGCAGTGCTAGGATTCGTACGGCTAAAAAATTCCATGATGAACTATGAAAGGAATCTTTTGGAATAGCAGAGGTCTAAAGGACTTGGCTAAAAGAAGGTTTCTTGCTGAGGCGTCTGTCGAGCATCGATTAGATTTTATCGCTCTATCGGAGACAGGTAGAGATAATTTTGCGCCACAATTTCTAAATACTTTGTCGGGAGGTATTGATTTTGATTGGCATTGCCTGCAACCGAGAGGGAGATCGGGTGGTATATTACTCGGCGTTCGATGCGAAGCGCTCGAGGTTCGAAGTGTGGTAATGGGTGACTTTGCAGTCAAGTTTCGGGTGCGTTCAAAGGACGATGGGTTTAATTGGGCTTTGGTGGCGGTATATGGTGCCGCACAGCCCGAACTCAAGCCCGAGTTCTTGGCTGATCTCGTTAGGATTTGCGGTTCCGAGTAGCTTCCTATCCTGGTGGGGGGTGATTTCAATATCATTAGAAGGTGTGAGGATAAGAACAATGATAACTTTGACGGCAGATGGTCGTTCATGTTCAATACTATCATTGAAAGTCTTGACCTGAGAGAAATTGAGCTCTCGGGTAGAAAATTCACCTGGGCTAACGCGCTGCCAAATCCGACGTATGAGAAGTTGGATCGAGTGTTGGCTAGTGTCGATTGGGAACAGAAGTTTCCGCTTGTAACAGTTTAGGCTTTGTCCCGTGGAATTTCTGATCACACGCCGTTATTTGTGGACTCTGGTGAGGCCACCCACTTGGGAAACAAAAACGCGTTCTCCTTTGAGCTGGCTTGGTTTGAACAAGAAGGTTTCTTTGATCTCGTAGCCAGAGAGTGGGCTAAGGATTCAGGAGGGAAGACTGTGCTTCAGCGCTGGCAGAATAAGATTAGGCATTTGAGAAGTTTCCTGCGTGGGTGGGCTAAGCATCTCAGCGGGATTTATAAGGTCGAAAAGGAAAGGCTCCTTTCCCTTATTCAGTCCCTAGATGTAAAAGCAGAAACCACGGTGCTGCCGGCCGCGGAGCTTCATGCCAAGCTTGACACGGAGATGAGGCTGAAAGAACTTCTTCGAGAAGAGGAATTGAAGTGGGCATTGTGGGCCAAGGTCCGGCGAGTAGTCCAGGGGGATGCAAACACTCAATTCTTTCACATGATCGCTAATGGTAAACATAGAAAGAAGAGGATCTTTCAGCTTGAGCAAGATGAAGGAACAATTTTAGGACAGGAAAACCTAAAAGTGTACATTACAGAGTATTACAAGCAGCTATTTAGTCCTCCAGAGGATAACTGTGTGTCTCTGGATGAGTCCAGGATTGAGGATGTTCCTCAACTCACAGCGGTGGAGAATGATATTCTAGCGGCTCCTTTTTCTGAGAAAGAGGTGTTTGAGGCCATTTCGCAAATGAAAAAAAAACAAGGCGCCGGGCCCCGATGGATTTCCAGCGGAGTTTGATAAAAAGTGCTGGCATATTATTAAAGGGGATCTATTGCCTTTTGTTCAATGATCTCTTCTCTAGGCAGCTTCAGCTTTTTCAGCTGAATTTTGGAATGATAACCCTTCTTCCTAAGAAAATAGAGGTTGTGAGAATTGAGCAATTCAGGCCCATCTGTCTTCTTAATGTAAGTTTCAAAATCTTTACCAAGGTCGGGACTAATAGGCTCACACAGATCGCGCATGCTGTGGTGCAGCCTACCCAAACTGCTTTCATGCCGGACAGGAACATCCTTGAAGGGGTTGTGGTCCTTCATGAAACGCTCCATGAGATCCACACGAAAAAGCTGGATGGGGTTGTTTTCAAAGTGGATTTCGAGAAAGCGTACGACAAAGTCAAATGGCCCTTCCTTCAACAGGCCTTACGCATGAAGGATTTTGATGAAGCTTGGCGACGCCAGGTAGAATTCTTCACGCAAAAAGGGAGTGTTGGAATTAAAGTGAATGACGATATAGGTCATTATTTTCAGACACACAAAGGCCTGAGGCAAGGTGATCCAATGTCCCCTATTTTGTTCAACATTGTGGTTGACATGTTGGCAATCCTCATAGGTAGGGAAAAGGAGGCCCGTAAGGTGGGTGGCTTGGTGCCTCGCCTAGTTGATGGGTGTGTGTCCATTCTGCAGTACGCTGATGATACAATCATCTTTATGGAGCATGACTTGGCAAAAGCGAGAAATATGAAGCTGGTGTTATGCTTATTTGAACAATTAACTGTATTAAAGATTAACTTTCATAAAAGCGAGTTGTTCTGCTTTGGTAGAGCCAAGGAGGAACAAGAGGCTTATAGGCAATTGTTTGGATGTGAATTAGGGGCTTTACCTTTTACTTACCTAGGTATACCCATTCACCATCGTAAGCTAACAAACAGAGAGTGGAAGTGCATCGAAGATCGGTTTGAGAAGAAACTTAGTTGCTGGAAGGGCAAACTTATGTCTTATGGAGGCCGGTTGATTTTATCAATTCGGTGCTCACGAGTATGCCGATGTTCCTACTATCTTTCTTTCAAGTTCCAGTTGGGGTTAGCAAAAAGCTGGACTTCTACCGATCAAGATTTTTTTGGCAGAGTGATGAACTAAAGAGAAAGTACCGACTCGCCAAATGGGATATCATCTGTAGACCAAAGGACCAAGGGGGTCTGGGTATTGAGAATCTTGAGGTTAAGAACAGATGCCTTCTCAGTAAGTGGCTGTATAAGTTATCAGTTGAGACTGATGCAACATGGGCGCAGATTCTCCGTAACAAGTATCTGCAGTCCAAGACTTTGTCACAGGTGACAGTGAGACCAACTGATTCGTTGTTTTTGGAAGGGGCTTATGAGAGTTAAGGCAGCCTTCTTTAATAGAACAAAGTTTATTGTCGGTGATGGCAACAATACCCGTTTCTGGGAGGATACTTGGCTTGGTGATACGCCATTGGCGCTCCAGTACCCGTCCCTGTATCGTATTGTTCAACGACGTGATGTGCTAGTTGCAACGATTATGCAGTCCATTCCCCTTAATATCCAGTTTCGGAGGGTGCTTGTTGGTGATAGGTGGGAAGCATGGCTTCATTTGGTGAGTAGACTGATGGAGGTTCAGCTAGCTCATCAACCCGATCAGTTGTGTTCGAAACTTACTAGGTCTGGAGAATTTACGGTTAAGTCGATGTATATCGATGTCATTAACTCTAGTGTCATTCCTTGTTCCAAACATGTTTGGAAAGTAAAAGTTCCTTTGAAGATTAAAGTGTTTATGTGGTTTGTACATAAACAAGTCATTTTAACAAAGGACAATTTGGTTAAGCGCAATTGGACAGGATCTACTAGGTGTAGTTTCTGTGATCGGGACGAGACCATTAAGCACCTCTTCTTTGAGTGCTCGTTTGCGAGAGTTTTGTGGCGCATCGTGCAAATTGCCTTTAGCATTACTCCTTCGAATTCGGTCGGTACGTTATTTGGAACGTGGCTTGATGGGATAGAGTCCGATACAGCTAGACACATTCGTGTAGGAGTATGTGCATTGTTATGGGCAATTTGGAACTGCAGAAATGATTTGGCTTTTAACAAAACAACAACTATTCATTTTTTGCAGCTTTTATTCAGAGTTACGTCACTGATCCGTATGTGGTCCTTACTCACTCCGACGGAGGCCAGGAAGCATTTGGTTACTGGATCTGTCCGGTGAGAGATGGTAGCGCGGGATATTTTCAACCGGTTTGGATGGCGGTCAAGTAATAGGATAGGCGATTAGTTTTCCTATCTTTGTTTTGCCAGCCGGTTGTGGCTCTATGGCCTTTTTATCTTTGGCGTTGAAGCTATCTGTGAGCTAGCCTTTCTTTTGTTTCCAGACATTCAGACCTTGTTGAACCTATTTTATTTATAAATGTGGCCGTATGCATCATTCTGATGCAGAGGCCGGGGAGTCCCCCTTTTTGAAAAAAAATGGTGTTTCAAATTATAAGAGGTCTACTTGCCCTCCCCACGAGCTGAGCACCACTTCAGAATCTCCTCCATCTTGTAGGCATCCGCAACATACTCGGCCTCGGACCAGACCTCCACTGACCAGGGCTCCGGGGGTGGACGCTCAGGAGTCAGGAGTGCCATGGACGATGATGCCAAGGTCGGCGTTCGGAAGCTGCACCCTCACACTAGCCAGTACCCGCATAGCGCCCTCATACGCTGCAGAGTACTGCTAGTCCAGAAGCTGATCAGGTGCCTTCTCCCGCAGCTTGACGACACCGTCCAAGGTGTCGTCGAGGTCCTTCTCGCCGCGGTATAGCGTTCCACACGGCATGCCTAGCGTCGTGCACATCCGTTGCGTGAGTCAGCAACATGCTTGAGACGCCTCACTGGGTCCACACGGGCGACGTCCAGAAGTGGCACTACAAAAGGAACATCCCATCAAGCCATGGCCAAAGCAATGGGAAACTACGCGGAAGAAATAAAAGCTTATGCATAGCAGCGGCCTCCAGGTCCTGAAGTAGCTTCATCAACTGCTTCACCAGGTCCTCCGCAGCAGACCGGGCCTCACCGACCCGCTCGGCGATGGCCTCCTTTTTCTTCAGGACAGCCGCCTGCTTCGGCAGCTCCGCGTTTTGCTGGCCATCGTGCTCTCGAGGATGGCTATCTCTGCCGGTACTCCTTGGGCTCGCCGTCCGTGACGCCCATTGCAGTCCGGAGCTTGCCACGCGACCTCTGTGACTCGGACAACTCCTGCCGCAAGGTTGCGGCCTCCTTAGCAGTTGTGGAGCAAGAAGTTAAAAGTAATTAGCCAGTACACAAGATCACAGTAAAAATCCGACCGAATCAGATGCAACCTGATGACTTATAGATGGAACCGACCAATGACGTCAACAGGCCCACAACCTCCTGTCGATGGGCTTCCAGCTAGCACTTGAGGTTGCCTGCCTCGCCCTCCGGAGTCGCCACCTTCTGCAGGAGGAAACTGTCAAGAACAAACAACAAGCCCGAACGAGAGTTCGGAAGTGACATCTCGTCCGGTCTCCGGGGCTAATAGCTGCATTGTGTAATCGAAGACAAAGGCGTCACCTAACAGCAAGCCTCCTCAAGGGACCTGTTTAGATCATGGGGTTAGAGCTAGTTTGGGTTAGTTGGAAGCTCAAATAATCCAAAAGTATCCAAACAGGGAGGATTAGAGTGGGTTAGTTCCATCTAACCCAACTATCACGGTGAAGAGGTGCTTATTTGGGTTAGAGTGGGTTAGAAAATAACTCTAACTCTAACTGTGTTAGAGTATCCAAACAAGGCCAAGGTCGACGAGCCCATCCATCTGGGTGCTCAAGACTTCCAGCGCGCCTGCTACCGCAGCAACAGGCGCTGCAGAGGACATGGGGCCTGCAGTAGCAGAGTGGCCCACGTTAGCCTCCTCAGTCACCCCTCTGTGAGCAAGCACGACGCCAGAGCCAGCAGCATCAACAGAGTCCAGCGCGGCACCAACGCCGTTAGGGAGACCACATAGGACCTCTGCGGCTACAAAATACGAACCAGAGGTTGAGAAGAAAACTCGAAATAAAAAAAATATTCTCAAACACTTACGGGTAACGAGCGGGGCGACCTCCTAAGGAACTAGTGGAGAATCATCAGGCAGCATCAGCACAGCCACCTCTGCAGCATCAGAGGTCGGAGCCTTAGGGGTCGCAAGATCCCTGGAAAAGGATACAAGTCAGATCTCAGCGGAAGCCGTAAACACGGCAAGTATCGCGAGGAGGCCACCAACATACTTCACTGGTGCCACAACTTTCTGCCTCTTGTTCATAGGCATGGCCAGTGGCACCTACAACTTCGGAGAAACCGGAGCGCCACGAGGTCAGTGGATCACGGGGTATGCCAGCTCGGTCTCCGAAGGGCCGCCTTTAGGAGATGCCCGCTTGGCGACCTCCTTGGTGACCGTAGGTTCTTCCGGGCTCCCACGAGCCCCTGGATCAGCCTCCTCATCCTCCGCGAACCTCCTCATCCTCCGCGATGTACGGTGGGGACGAGATGTCACCCAATGTGACACGCTCATCGAGCACCCCGCTATTTGCCCCTCCATCCGGAGAAGAGGCAACCTTCTTCCCTTATCAAGAAAGGGGAGGGGGCGCTCCGCGGTAGGCTGTAGGAGTGCCCACATCTCCAGGGTCAGGTCCTGTCCGGGAAGCGGGGGCTCCGAAAGAAAAGCGGTGAACTTTGCAAACTGCTGAAATAGTTAAAAGAGCGGGCGTCAGAAGCAAAGCCTGATCTCGCCATTACTATTCTCACCTAGAACTAGGCCAAAGAAACGTACCTCCTTAGGTGGGGCCATGCGACTGAAGGGCTCGACCACAACCACCATGGACAGCTTATCGGCATCCAACCCCATCAGTTGAGCGAGGTATGGCGAATCTCCTCCTCCGGGAGGTCGCAGGAGGAGGTCCGGGCGGGGTCGGTCAGCCCGCAATAATCACTCAGTACCGTATCATAGGCCTCTGGAGGAAAGACTCGGCGTTCCACCCAGGTCTGCGTGATCTGGAGGCCGGTCAAACTGTTGTCCTTCAGGGACGCAGTCACCTCCA
>NC_041391.1:333744591-333813151 GCF_002162155.2 Triticum dicoccoides | reverse complement strand
GGCCTCAAGGTCGAACGCATAAAAACACCTCTTCTACCAGACCCCCATTGATCTGGGAAGGCTCATGGGGAAGAAGGACGAATGAGGATGTAGCTGAATGCTGACCCCACCAATGTCGCGAACGGAGTCACTGCTCATCTGACCCTTGACGCAGAAAAAACGTCGAAAGAGGTCAAATGGGGGTGGCCCCGAGAAAGCACTCGCAGAACATGAGAAGTTCCCGATATGAAGGACACCGGTGGGCTTGAGGTGGTGGAGCTGGATGCCAAGAAATAAGAGGAACCCCGACACAAAGGGGTGCAGAGGAAAACCGAGACCATGCCCAAAGAAGTCGAGATGTAGGACACGCACGCCGTCCGGCAGTGCTGGGAATTCCTCCGTAGAAAGAGGAATCCGGTACTGGAGGTCGGATGGGAACATCCCCTCAGCTTCTAGACGTCCCTGTCCGAGATTATGGAGCGGTTCCATCGGTTGGTGAAGACCTCGGCGCTGGGTTGCGGCTCGGCGGCGGCGGCGGAGCCTTCCGCCTTCCGCTTCTTCTCCGCTTCCCTGGTCGCCCGAGCGCGGCCGGCTCCGATCAAGGACCCTAAATGACTCATCTCTCGTTTTGCGGGGGAGGAAATGGCGGGCCTAGAGACTATGAACGTCGCTATGGCGATGGAACAAAAATGCAAGGAAGCAGAAGTGCAGAGAAGCAGAGGCGTGAGGAAGCGGGCGCAGGTGAAATGACACCTTGTTGCGCCAATGCTCTTTTGATCCCCCACGGGCGAGCCAGGAATCAAGGCACCCCTGGGCGCTACATACCCCACGACTTGTGAGCGGTTCTCATTCATGTCTTGCAGGCACGGAAATCAAGGCCAAGTTATCGCAATAAGACATACGTCAACCCGTTTTCAATCTCCTCACTGGCGCAACGGTTTAGATAAAAGATAGCGCCCCCCACCTGTCAAACCAATGTCAGGATGGGGAGGCCTAAAGGCTGTGGCGGCTTTGACCATGCGGGTCCCCAAAAGGCAGGCGTTAGACCTCCCTGAAGCCATCAAGACCATAACACTGTAGCCGGACTCCTGGAACACGACACAACGAAGGAGCCCACCGGAGGCTACTGACAGGGTCCTCACTACGACCTCCGCCACGCTTGGGGGCTACTGACGGGGTCCTGTACCGAGGGTGGCTATGCCAAGGAGCCCGGCCTCATCAACTATGAGGGGGCCCAATGGGCCCACAACACGGCGCCAACCCTAGGAGGCCAGATGACCTTCTTGACGCCCAAGACTAGAGGACGACGGTGCCCAGATCGCATCTAACCTATAAACCCCAAGCCTCTACAGTCTATACAAAGAGAGGTCTAGGGTTCCTCTTAATCATCTATCTTCAGATAGGAGAACTCTCGGTAGCAACATCATACACCATTGTACCCCCTAGCATGAGGTATCCCTCCACTATGAATAACCAAAACCAGCAGAACGTAAAGTATTACTCTCCGGAGCCCCGAACCTGGATAAACCCCTCCTGTGACCTTCGATTCATGACTTCCAGCTGCACTTGGACACCTACCAGGGACCTGACGAAAATCTGCTCCGTCACCGCCCGAGGTTTGTGCAGAGAGGTCCCATGCGCGTAGTTGTGTGAGCAATTATCATTTTCTTATATGTCTGCTTCTATCTCCATTGCGGGTCCTTTGCCGGCCATCCAGATTGATGACCCGGAGAAATGGCTTTTGAAGGTTGCCTCTGTTGCAGAGCAAATGACCGGCGCGCTTGGGATTGCTGCTGGTACTTTATTTGCTGGGCATCCTGACTTGACGTCTGACCTTGAGGTCATCCTAAAGTTGCTAGCGAATCCCTCCAATCAACTTGATGTTTGGATGTACTTTACTGCTTTTGAAGGGGCTCATCGGGTACTAGGTAGGGTTCAGGCTCATTATCCCAATGCCAACCTCCAGACAATTGTTAGACCTCATGCTGGAAGTCCGAATCCACATCTGTTCCTGCAAGAAGTTGTCAAGGAAGTCGAATATGATGCCGGGGTCTGCCCTCTGCAGAGTATTATTAAAAGGCATCCTGGTGCGAGTAGCTTGTAAAGCGGGATTTTGCAATAAAATTGATAAGGGTACTATCGAGTACTTTATGGTAACAATTCATATGATATTATTTAGAACCTGCCATTTGTTGTGTTGTATGACTTCTTAATATTCGTTGGGAGAACGCCCGCACTCGACCAAATATCCGTTGGTCATTGGCGCTATGCACTGGCATTGGTTTGGTCATTGACGATATGCACTGGCGTTGGTGGCAAGCTCTAGGTCAGTGCTCTGCATATGTTAAGATTTGTGTGAACTCTAGCGACTAGGTTAGGCCGTAAGCATGTTGACCTTCTGCCTTTATGGCAGGAGGCCTACAGTACCATGAATGCAGTCCCCCCTCCCCCCGCGTGCTTGTACTTTGAAGGGTCACTAGATGTAGCCCTTATTGCCTGCGGGGGGAGGGGGTCCGAAAATTGATGCAGCACCCCCGAGTCACAAATAAGGAGATCTCTCTGTCAGGACCCCGATCCTAAGTCACACCGATCTAGCATGTAACACATCATATCACTTTGCGGCCTCACGCAGGGTATACCCACGGGTGCCACCTTACCTGGCATGGGACCGTTTGCGCCTTTTGGCTCACGTATATGATAGTGTCGCTATCATCCGTATGACAAAGAACCCGGACTGACATGATTAGTTGTGGACCCAAAGTGGCGCTAACTTCTGGGGATAGGCATACATGACCCAACAACGAACGTGTCGATCAACAATGTATGAACCCAAGTCGTAGCAAGCTACATGGACTTAAAGAAACAACATGTGATATTTCCCCGAAGCTAGTTATTGTGGATCTTCAGGTCCAACGTTCCAAAAGCAAATTGTCAATTACCTCTTGCACAGTGCACCTAGTCCATGGAATTGACAGCGCTTTCAATAGCTTATCAACAGTTCTTTTAATTACAGTTCAAGAACCAGTGAAGTCTATTGAAATTAAGTACCACTTCGGTATGTAAAAGTAAGGTTGTTGACTTGTTATCTTTAGGTGGGACAAGATTAATGTGATCTAATATTTTGGTCAAACGCTTTCCGGAAAGCCCTAGAAGTATGTTATTAAAGAATAGTGTAAGAACTTACGATATTGAAGATCAATCCAGTACCTTTGAGAGAGCAATAAAACATGAACCCAGTGTGTGTTGAATGATCCATGTAATATGTAACTCCGGTGTCCAGTAGGATACATCATGTGTGGGTACAAGCCTTTGATTGGGCGCATTTTACACTGCTGATGGAAGCTTTGCTCAGCAGTGTTGCACGACTGGGTGAATGTAGCATATATTATCCCCTGGTAGACAATTCTTCTGCCAACATTGCATATGTTTGATTACTTGGTCTGCAGTTTCTCTGCTCTAATTTGGATACCATGTCACGGCATATATCTGAATGACCGTTTCTTATCAGGCCATCAATAATTACTTTCCACACAATTTCATCAGGATTGTAGTCTTCCCATCTACAGTTTCCAAAAATTTCTTCAGCCATATGAGCTTGTCCTTCACTAATAAGCCCGCAAAGCAGGTGCTGATAGGACATCAGTTGTGGTACAAAACCACGACCAATCATGGAGTGAAGCAACGCCCATGCACCGGAATACTGTCTTGATTTGCATAAACACATAACGAGAGCAGTGTAGATGTCCTCATTCAAAGACAGATTATCATCTTTCATACGAGAAACCAATGATGTCACCTCTTTCAATCTTCCATCTTCAGAGAACCTCTCCAGAATTGCAGAATAAGTATCCATGTTAGGAATAATATCATTCTTCTTCATTGTCTCAAACAATTCAAAGATATCAGTAAGCCTGGCGGTCTTCCATAAACCAGCTACATACAAAGGCACACCTTCTGTTAGCCTCCTTTGTACAAGATGTCTAAGCAAGATCAAATAAGTAAACTGGTTTGGCATAGAAGCAACATTTTTCATATGCTTCAAGATTGAGACTGCGCAATCTGTCTGCCCAATACTTGCATGCCCATCCATCAACGTGTTATACGCAATTGTATCTACAGTGACTGCACTTCTGTTCATCTCACTCACAACATTTTCGGCTTCAATGAGTCTTCCTTCATTGCAATAAGCACGCATAGATGTGGTATAAGTAACTGCATCAGGATTGCAACCCAGTGAAACCATTTGACCCCAGATTTTTGTGGCCAATCCATAGTTTCTCTCCTTGAATAGCTTGTCAATTACAACGGTATAGTTGACCGTCGTGAGCTTAACACTCTTTTTTAGCATCTCATCTATAAAGGACAAACCCTCTTGTGATCCCTTCATCTTGCATAGGTATACGATGAATGGACTGTATGTATAGGTATCCGGCGTGCAACCAGCTGAGACCATCTTTTCCAGTAATGACCATGCAACATCAACTTGATCACATTTGCATAACCCGTCTATCAATGAATTGAATGTCACCAAATTAGGTTTTATGCCTCTCCCTTCAAGGCTATCAAAAAGGGAGCTAGCTTGATCGATCCTCCCATTCTTGCAGAGAGCATCCACCAACGCATTGTAAGTGTATATATCACCAGCTAAACCATCTCCTTCCATCAAACGAAGTAGCCGGAAAGCATTCTCTATATGCCCATAAACACATTGGGCCCGAACTAACAAATTGTATGTCACAACATCTGGTTCTACTCCATGTGCTCTCATCCGATTCAACAAAGCCATTGCATTGTGCACCTTACCCTCCTTGCAGAACCCCCACACCAGTGCATTGTATGTCCACACGTTCGGCTTGCACCACCTCAACTTCATCATCTCAAACACCCTCACCGCATCACTCATCCTCCCCTCCTTACAATACCCATTGACCACCGCGGTGCATGTAACAACAGATGGCACCAACCCTTTGTCAGACATCTCCTCCAGCATTTCCTCAGCCTTCACAACCCTTTGCTCCCTACACCATAAATCAATCACGGCCGCATAAGCGCAAGTACTTGGCCGCCACCCCAATTTCTTCATCCTCTGCAGCATCTGGAGCGCCTCCTCCCCCCGCCCTGCTTTACACAGGCCCTTCACCAAGACCGCATATGTATGCATGTCCCACAGCTCCATCTTCGTGAACAAGTCCAATGCCTCGTCAATCCTCCCCGTCTCGCATAACCCCTCAATCATTGCAGCATAGGATACCACGTCCCGCGGGAATCCTCTCAAAGGCATTTTATCGAACAGATCACGAGCAGTGTCGGTCTGGTGGGTGCGGGAGTAGCCCACGATCAAGGAGTTGAATGTGTAGGCGTCGGGGTGCCAGCCAGAGAGGACCATGAGGCTGAGGTACCGGAGGGCGCGGGGCAGGTCGGCTCTGCGGCAGAGGGAGCGGATGAGGATATTGTAGGTGACGCCCGTGGGGGCAGGCGGCGAGTGGAGGTGCATGTGAGCGAAGAGGCGGAGGATGAGCGGGGTGAGCGCGAAGCGGGAGAGGTGGGTGAGGAGAGAGAGCCGAAGGAGCGGTCGAAGAGGGGGCGGAGCGGGGGCGGGGAGAGGGAGTGGAGGCGGAAGAGGATGGGGAGGGAAAGGCTGAGAAGGGAGCGGGAGGGCGCCGCGGCGCGGGCGGTCGCGGCGGCGAGACGAATCGGGAGTGGGACGTCGGGCATCCGGGGGAGGGACGGAGCAAGGAGAGCAGGGAGATGCGGCAGGGAGGGGTGTAGGTACCAGTTTGGGGCGGAGAGGGCGGCGGAGAGGTGCGCCAGAAGCGCGGCGGGAGTGGCCGAGGAGGTCGGCAGAGGTTGGGAAGCCGCCATGCGAGGTGTTTGCGCGGAGATGAAAGAGAAGGACGCTGTGGCGGCGCCGGCGGCGGTGCAGCCGGCGACTACTCACGGCGCCGTCGCCATTATTGGGACCTCATCTCATTCCTAGTGCGGTTTAATCTTTTCATCAGCCCGAAAGGTCACATGAAATTTGTCCAGGCGAACAAGAGTTTTTTTTTCCTTGCTGAGAAAAGCTAATCAACTTCAACACGGTGGCCCATTTCGTTCGCTTTGGCCTGTTTGTGTCCGCGAGGCTAACGCGCGGATGCAAATTCAAATTTTGTCTGTTCGGTGTGTATGAATTTTTGCTTTAAATTTGGGTATGGTTTGCATCCACACGAACAAATTGTAAGGCGATTGCGTACAATATCTGTCAACTGACAGTTACACGAACATGTTGTATTGTGCGGATGTATCATGTTAAAGCATGGTGGAGGTATATATTAATTTTATGACTAACTTAGTTGGCACCAAAAGGCTAGACTTAAATTAAGCCGTAAGTTTTTTGGTTATTACTAAGCTTATAACACTTGTAACCTATTGTATGCTTTGTTATCCAGGAGGCGGGACATCTTCTTAGTCGAGGTGTACTGCGTTGTAACTCTACTCGGGAGTGAATTTTTCTGACCCGCGGTTCAGCATCTTCCCTGCCGAGCTGCACCTTGGTGATAATGAGACGCAAACGCCGGCAGAACTAGTTCCTGGGGAGATACGATCGTAGGTCGACCGTGTTGCCCAACCCAAGTCTCGAGATCCTTTTGATCCTCAGAAAATTCAATGCAGGAAATTCAGAGTGTTATATAGTCGAGGAGATTTTGGTCGGCAACTCATACCCGACCTGAGTCTCGGGGGCTACTGCATGCTACGTTTTTTCCTATAAGTATGTTACCAAGCGAGAATTCGATCCTCGGGTCGATTTGGCGATTCAACTTGAGTCTCGAGGCTACTGGAACCAGTGGTTTTATTTTACCCTTCAGGTGTATACTGGATTTTAGGTCGGCACACAACTTGAGGGCTACCGACTATACATCTTGGCAGAGAATAAATTGCACTAATTAGGAAAAACTGCAAAAAAACGGCTCATAGAAACCGGCTTGGCGAAAAAGCACTTTTTTGTAGAGGCCGGACATCTGCACCTACAACTCAAGAACGAGATGGTGTATACCACTTCGAAAGCAGTTCGGCATGGAGACCGACTGCAAGCGGCTCGCTGCATGGGAGACTTTTCTGGCATGCAATCATACTGCTTCAACATTTTTAAAGACTGAGGTGGTCTACCTCACCTCGAATGCAATCCAGCATTGCAGCTCGACTGCAAGAAAACATTAATTGGGGAATGTTCTCGCCAAACCAGTTCCAAGACCGATGACCGAAGACAACGAGCAACTCGAATAAACCGAGGTGCGGCCAGACTTGAAGACCGGTTCAGGGGCTACTAATGATGCCCCAGCTAGGGGGATTTTCACCATGTCGACTCTTGACTGGGTGGGCCGGGACGAGGACCCCTAGGTCAGTTCCATCCGAGGTCACTTTGGGTGACCCATGACGCATGCAAGGAAGATTTCAGAAGCCTTGCCTTTCAAGACAAGGACTCCTCTTCACCGACATAGCCGACTAGGACTTCTATAATCCTAGACCTTTGATAACTTATATAAACCGAGGCTAGACTAGCCAATAGAACAATCTTAACCAATCGTAGAGAAGAGAAAGAACAATCTCGTGGTAGATCACCTGTACTTTGTACTCCATCCCAAATCAATACAAACACAAGCAGGACGTAGGATATTATCTCTTCGAGGGAGCCCGAACCTGGGTAAAAACTCATGACATTGTTACCATTGTATCTAGACTACCAACTTAGGACCCCCTACTTGATACTTGTTGGAATCGACTCCGTCACTAAGGTCATAAGAAAACTACTCACATATGTTCATGGTGGCAACAGGGTTGATGAAGATGGCTCTGGTGATGGATTCCCCCTTCGGCAGGGTTCCGAAAAGGCCTCCAGATTGGATCTCCCCTGAATATGAACTTGTGGCATCGAAAAAAACATGAAAAAATGGTACAGGTGTTTTTCGGGAAATATAGGATTTATAGGCGGAAAAATCAGCATAAGGTGCTACCAGGAGGCCTCAAATTGCCACCCCACGTCGGTGGCCCTATGGTCACCTAGCTTGGCTGCGTGGAGGTTAGGGGGGGCTCCTAGCACTTTCTGGAATCTTCATATTTAGGAAATATTGTCGGCGTTCTAGGAACCACGGTACCCAGACATGCCTGCCTACGGCCCATGGTGTGGCTCCATCGACGGCTTGGTACGGCCCACCCTCGACTATGGCAAGACAAGACCCTCATGAGGGGCCAAGCCTCGTGAGGCGGGCAACACCAAGACCCCTGAGGGAGCGTCCTCCTTAGGTGGCCTCCTGCCGGAGCGGAGATTTCTATGCAAGATCCAGCCTCACGAGGCTGAAATGATATCAGCCATGACGACCAAGGCCAGGCGCGCGCCAGCGGGCGCAGAGTGGAAGGTTTCCTCTTTGGTGCAAAGGAGGCAAGCGCATGTGTGGAGTCCCAAGGAATCAGCCAAAGGTTACCATTTGTGTGCAACAAGACCAGGACCGCCAGAATGGCAGGATGGATGTCATCGCTGAGCCCACCATGACGTCACGATCAGAAGCTTTGCAGGTGAAGCCCACCTTTCGTCAGGATCATATGTACTTCTTGTCCCCTTTCAAATTTGGTTGTGTGGGATCCTTTCTCGCCTAAGTTTTGGAGGAAGAGGACCAAGTCCACTAATATAGCCTAGCCACCACCGAAGAAAGGGATCGGTCCATTGCGTGATCAGCTCATCGAATCCTCAAGAGCTCATCACAAGAACACACCTCCTGAGGTTGTTCTTCCACTTGTACTAGTTCATCCTCAGCCCCTCGCGAGGCTAATCCACCACAAAGCATGAGTAGGGTTTTACTCCCCAAGGTGGCCCGAACCTGGGTAAACCGTCGTGTCTTTCTCCTTCATGTTCATCGAGCTAGGTCATGAGAGCAGCGGATCGGTCGGCTTGAGAGGTTGTGTTCTTCGCACACGCCCCTGAGTTTGAACCTTTCTTGGGTCTGCGGAGCCCGGAATCCGACAATTGGCGCGCCAGGTAGGGGGCGTGTTGGAGATTGGCCTCTTCATCAACCGCGCTTCGGCCTCGCCGCTCGATCTCCATGGCGGGCACCACTCCTTTCGCTGGTCCACCGGACGTGTTCGGAGGCGTCATGGGTTTCCGGGCCTCCGAAGTTCAGGCCGGAGCTGCCGCCGCGCTACCGCGGCGCGGCGGACCCTACGGGGTTTCTCCAGGCGTACGAGGAGGCCATCTGGGCGGTGGGCGGAAACGACAAGGCCATGGCAAATTGGCTCCCTATGGCACTCGCGAGCATGCCTCGCACCTGGCTGCTCAACTTACCAAAGTCCTCGGTGGCTTCATGGGAGGAGTTGCGCGAGTTGTTCACCGCATGCTTCACGGTTCGGTGCACCACGTTGTCGCCGCCATCCTCGGCGGATCGCAGGTGCCAGCTTCAAACCGCCACGCCAAGTAGTTCTTCCGTCATATTGGGGCTTCTCCGTCCCTGCGAGGGGCCCCTTCAGGCTGGGCGGCGCCCCAGGCCGACCTCACCTTCGACTCCAGAGATCACCCCAAGACCACGGCCCGCATCGACGCACTACCCATGCTCGGCACCCCCACCATCTGCAACATAGCAGTTACCAGGACCCTCATCGATGGCCTTGCCGGCCTCAACATCCTCTCCGTGGAGGCGTTCGGCCTGCTTCACGTGCCTCACGACCGACTCCTTCCCGCCAAGCCGTTTTCCGGAGTGGTCAGCGGCTCCACCTGCCCCGTGGGGAAGATTCGCCTCCCCGTCACCTTCGGAATGCGTGACAACTATTGTACCGACCTCATCGACTTTGACGTCACGCGCATCGGGCTCCCATACAACGCCATCCTCGGGTACCCGACCCTTGCCAAGTTCATGGCGGCGACTCACCCTGGCTACAACATCATGAAGATGCCGGGAAGCAGCAACGTCCTTGTCGTGGCGGGAGACACCAGGGATGCACTGACAGCCCTCAGGCTCACCTTCAAGGCCGCAGCAGTTGCGCGGCCAAGTGCAGAGAGTGCTCCAGAGGGCCCAGGGCTGCCCCGTCGAAGAAGAAGTTGTTGTTCTCTCACGATCGGGCCGAGACGAAGCAAGTACCGGTCGACGAGGGCGCGGAGTCAGGAGCCACCTTCACCATAGGAGCCGGCCTCCCCCAAGACCAAGAGGAGGTGCTGGTCAGCTTCCTCTGTGCGAACAAGGATGTATTTGCCTGGCAAGCAACAGACCTGGTGGGCGTCCCGGGGGGGTGATCGAACAACACCTCATGGTGTGCCCCCACGCGCGCCCCGTGAAACAGAAGGCGTGGCGGCAAGCCCCGGAGAAGCAGTCGTTCATCATGTAGGAGAACCAGAAGCTACAGGAGGCCGGCATTATCCAGGAAGTGCGGCACCCGGAGTGGTTGGCAAACCCAGTCATCGTCCCCAAGAAGGGCGGGAAAGAGCGCATGTGCGTTGAATTCATGAGCCTGAACAAAGCTTTCCCTCAGGATCCATTCCCTCTTCCTCACATTGATCAGATTGTCGACTCCACTGCCGAGTGTGATCTCTTGTGCTTCCTGGACGCCTTCTCAAGCTATCATCAAATCAAGATGGCAATGGAAGATGTAGAGAAGACGGCCTTCCGGACCCCGTGTGGGGTGTATTACTACACCTGCATGCCGTTTGGGCTGCACGATGCCGGAGCAACCTTCCAGCGGTTGATGCACATCGCTTTGGGCAAGCAGCTCGGGAGAAACGTAGAGGCCTACATCGATGATATAGTGGTCAAGTCCCGGGAGGCAAGAACCCTTGTCGGAGATCTGGAGGAGACGTTAGCCAACCTGCGCGAGGTGAAGCTGCGGGTTAATCTTGAGAAGTGCGTATTCGGTGTCCTGTCAGGCAAGCTGTTGGGGTTCCTGGTGTCACACAGAGGAATTGAGGCCAACCCGGAGAAGGTTAAGGCAATAGAAAGGATGAGCCTGCCTCAAACTCTCAAGGAGATGCAGAAGCTGGCAGGCTGCATGTCCTCACTTGGGCGCTTCATCTCCAAGCTAGGCAAGCACGTCCTCCCGTTCTTCAAGCTGATGAAGAGGAAGGGCCCGTTCGAATGGACTCCAGAGCCTGACGCAACTTTCCAAGACCCCAAGAAGTACCTCACCAGCCCACTGGTGATGGTGGCGCCTCGCCTGCTCGAGCCTCTGGTGCTCTATTTGGCCGCCACGCCACACTCAGCGAGCACAGCGCTGGTGGCGGTCCGCAAGGAACATGGAGCCAAGGGAGTGCAGTGTGGGGCCGTGCACCCATCTAAGGTGTCGCGGCCTCAAGATAGCACACCTGAGGCCACTGACCTGCCCTCAGAAGGTGGGGCTCCTGATGTCGGGGCCCCTGAAGTAACAGAAGACGGGACTCCTGAGGCTCCGTCACTTCAGAGGAACAAGACCCGATGGACGCTTCCTCCCTCGACGAGCATCCTGTTTAGTTCGTTAGCACCATACTGCATGACGCACGAGCGCGTTACCCCGTGCCGTAGAAGCTCCTCCTTGCACTCCTCGTCTCTTCCAGGAAGCTGCGCCACTACTTCCAAGGCCACCCTATCAAGGTCGTCTCAGCCTACCCTCTAGAGAGGGTGCTTCGAAGCCTCAACGCTGCAGGAAGGGTTGCCGAATGGAACATCGAGTTGCGGGCATTTGAGTTGGAGTTCAGCACCACCCGAGTCATCAAGGGAGCAACCCTCACTGACTTTGTGGCTGAATGGACTGACGCACCAAGTCAAGAAGTGGGCGAGGACCTATCCCTTGCCTCAGGAGACGAAGCGCCTGATGGTTCGGTCATGTACTTCGATGGTGCGTTCGCACGTCAGGGCGCGGGGGCAGGAGCCATGCTCATCTCGCCCACCAAAGACAAGCTCTACTATGCCGTGTAGCTTTGCTTCCAGCATGGAGAGAAGGTCTCCAACAACATTGCCGAATTTGAGGGCCTGATCATCGGGCTCAGGGCCGCGGTTGCCCTGGGGGTCAGGCGCCTCACCATCAGGGGCGACTCCTAGCTCCTCATCAACTTCTCCAAGAAAGAGTACACGCTGAAGGACGAGAATATGGAGGCATACCTCAAGGAGGTACGCAAAATTGAGAAGCAGATCTTAGGTTTGGAACTGAGCACGTTTCGCGCGGCACAAACAAGGAGGCAGATGACATCGCCAAGAGGGTGTCCCAACGCCTCCCCCAGGAGCCAGGCGTCTTTGAGGAGCCGCTCTTCGGGCCATCGACAGTTCCCCCCATTGACGAGCCGGCACCACCTCGAGAGGAACTGCCTGCGGCACCCACCACGGGCGCCCCGGCCTATGGCCTGACTTCAGGGGCCCGCCTGCTCCTTGCGCTCGAGCCTCGAGAGGGGTGCTGGACTGAGGAATTTAAGACGTACCTGCTATAGGGCACCCTGTCGGAGAAGGAAGAGGATGCAGAGCGGGTAGCCCGCGAGGCCACCGCATACTGCATCCAGGATGGCGAGCTATACCGAAGATGCCCGAACGACGTCTCCCTGCAGTGCATCTCCAAGGGGCAGGGGTGCGACCTGCTGGCCAACATTCACGGTGGGGATTGTGGGCATCACTCTTCATCACGCACCCTCATGGGCAAGGCATAAGCAGAGGGTTCTACTGGCCCACAGCGCTCAACGACGCCACTGAATTGGTAAGATCTTGTGAGGCCTGTCAATTCCATGCTAAGCAGATCCATCAGCCTGCTCAGGGCCTCCAGGCCATCCCGCTCTCGTGGCCATTCACAATTTGGGGGTTGGACATCTTGGGCCCGTTTCCTTGAGCGCCCGAGGTCTATCGCTACCTCTACGTCGCCATCGACAAGTTCACCAAGTGGGCGGAGGTGGAGCTGTCCGCACCATCCTGGCCAGCTCTGCAGTCAAGTTCATCAAGGGCCTCGTAAGCCGCTTCGGGGTGCCCAACCGCATCATCACCGACAACGGCTCCCAGTTCACGAGCAACCTCTTTGAAATATATTGTGCTAACCTTGGAACGCAGATACGCTACGCTTTAGTGGCGCACCCGCGGAGCAATGACCAGGTCGAGCGCGCCACTGCGGAGGTCCTGAGGGGCCTCAAGGCAAGAAGCTTCAAGAAAAAGCTCAAGGCCTACGACAGAGGCTGGCTCGACGAGCTTCGATCCATGCTGTGGTCCATCCGGACCACTGCGACCAAGAATACAGGCGAGACCCCGTTCTTCCTCATCTACGGAGCCGAGGCGGTCCTCCCTCACGAGGTCAAGCATCGCTCCCCGCGGGTTCTAGCATTTGACGAGGCGCGTCAGGATGTCGCACAGGAGATGGACCTCGTGCTGGGGGAGGAACACTATCACTAGGCCTTGCTCCGAGCTTCGAGGTACCAGCAGGCGCTGCGGCGGTACCGCTCCGCAACATCTGTCCAGGACCCTCGAGGTGGGTGACCTCGTTCTGAGGTGGGTGCTCTCTAGGGAAGGGGTTCACAAGCTCTCCCCCATGTGGGAGGGCCCGTTCAGGATCGCCCGTGTCTCCAGGCCTGGCACCGTGCGCCTGGAGATGAGGACGGGGTCCCCATCCAGAATGCCTGGAACATCCAGCACCTCCGGAAGTTCTACCCATAAAGAAGGCTCTGCGCCTGTGAAGGTCTCCGCTCATGACACTCTCACATAATAATCAGTTGGGGCTGTACATGCCCCAGAGTCTCCTGAGCGTCGCCCTTGGGCCTCACGGGGGCTCCCTCCCACGTCCTAGTGGCAGCACTTAGCTCCGCGCTGGTGAGAAGACTAGTATAGGTGCCGGACACGGCTGTTCTTTTGCTTGCTTTCTGTATCTGATTTGCGACTTCTTGAATAGAATTTGGAGTTCCAGCGTCTCTTTCTTGGGGTTGGGAACCTCTCTTCTTGCCTAGTTTGTTTCTCTTAGGCTTTGCCTCAGGAGGAGGGGCAATTGCCTGTCGCTTCTCCTCGCGCGTCCCGCGCGTGGGGGCTGGGCAGGTGTGCGCGCTTCGGGATGGCCCGCGAGCACACCTCGCTAAAGCCTCGGTCTCTGGCCCTGTGGCGTATCTGTCCTCACGTGACACTCTCGAGCGAGCTCACGGGCTATGCGCCTCCGGAGCCTCCCAGTCCTACAACTATGGGAGCCCCCTCCTGAAGCCTGGTGACCACAGGGGCATCCCTCGACAAGGAGCGCTGCCGCAGCGTCAAAGTTCATCACAGGAGCTCTAAGATAAGTTATCCCAACCACACTCAATAGCAGCACAAGCATCAGTAGGAAGCATGGAAATAATAACTTAACGGCGCAAGCGCCATAGTCCATTACACGGCCTAGTAGGGCCTCCTACTTCTACTTTTTGCAACAAAAAACAAAGCAAGGCGGGTGCACCTCGACAATAGCTCAATCAGAGCCCTCCTCCCGCTTCACCGGGGCATGGAGGCAACGGGGCTCGTCCCCCCTCCCGGTCCGGGGTCAGTGTCACGACGGCTCGTCAGAGTTGTCGTTGCTGGAGCTTTCCGCGGAGGAGAAGTCGCGGCTGCTGGAGGCGGCACGACCGTCGCCAAGGGCGAGGTCTTCATCAGCGATGACACCGTCCCTGTGTCCGTCGTCATCATCGCAATCATCATCGCTGTCGCTCTTCGGGCAGCACCCAACGCGTGGGCCATCCTCCGCGAAGATCCTCACGTAGAGGGTCGTGACACCGTCATACCTGAAGTGGAGGGTGCACCTCCCGTGCAGGTCCTGTGCGCGGGCAAACACTGCCACCCATAGTTTAGGAACACGTTGTCGGTGGCCGTGACCTTGGTCTCCACCCAAGAGGCTGCAGCAGCTGTCGTCTTGATGTCAGAAGCCACTAGGTCCACCGGCCGGCAGCGTGCCCGCAAAGAAGCGCGAGAGCTGGAGCCAGGCGCCTTCAGGCTTCTCTGCCCACACCACAAACTCCGGGGGAGAGTCGACTGAGTGGGATCGTGGACGTGGTGGCCGGATGGCTACCGTGTGCCTCGCCTTCTCACAATGGCTCTCCCAGCCACGGCTGCTCCCACCACAAGAAGACGCACACACAAGACCGCCGGCGGTAGCGCCAGCCTTGGAGAGCGGGCGCCTGCGCCCGCGGGGAGCCGCTGCCAGCATTGTAGCGTACTTGCAAGGGCAACCACGGCCCCTCTTGGGCGGAGGTGAGTCCAGCCCCTTCTTGGGGGCCTTTCTTTTCTCCGTGATCGAGAATCTCCTCGTCGGTGCCATGGACGTGCTGGCAAGACGATAAAGCAAGGAGAAGGAGGAACGAGGAGCTAGAAGACGAAGATGGGCAGGGGGCTCCGCTTGCTCCAGCATTTATAGCCCAGGGAAGGTAAATCATCGGCCTCCCACGATCTCAAATAATGATGATTTTCTCTGCATGCAGTAGGCAGTTATCAAGTCGAACAGTTGCCGAGGCAGCGTGGGGAAGCGGAGACGCCCATGTCCCATCAAGCGTGGGGAAGCGGAGACACCCACGTCCCATCAAGCGCCACATGTCGTCTCGGTCCGTAGGCGATTAGGGCCTGCGGTGTTCCGCACTTGCCCTTTGGCTTCGCCTCGAAGCCAAGTGCTAGCGCGCCTTGGGCCCGAGGACTTCTATCGGCGTTCTAGGAACTAGGGTACCCAAACCTGTCTGCCTGCGGCCCATGGCGTGGCTCCATTGACAGCCTGGTACGGCTCACTCTCGACTACGGCAAGACAAGATCCTCGCGAGGCACCAAGCCTCATGAGGCGGGTGACATCAAGACCTCCGGAGGGAGCGGCCTCCTCAGGTGGCCTCCTGACGGAGCAGAAATTTCTATGCAAGATACAGCCTCACGAGGCTGAAATGACATCAGCCATGACGACCAAGGCCAGGCGCAGAGCGACAGGTTTTCTCTTTGGTGCAAAGGAGGCAAGCGCAGGTGTGGAGTCCCAAGGAGTCAGCCAAAGGTTGCCATTTGTGTGCAACAAGACCAGGACCGCCAGAACAGCAGGATGGATGTCATCACCGAGCCTACCATGACGTCACGATCAGAAGCTTTGCAGGCAAAGACCACCTTTCGTCAGGATCATATGTACTTCTTGCCCCCTTTCAAATTTGGCCGTTGTGGGATCCCTTCCCGCCTAAGTTTTGGAGGAAGAGGACCAAGGCCACTATAAATATAGCCTAGCCACCACCGAAGAAAGGGATCGGTCCATCGGGTGGTTAGCTCATCAAATCCCCAAGAGTCATCGGAAGAACATGCCTCCCAAGGTTGTTCTTACACTTGTACTAGTTCATCCTCAGCCCCTCGCGAAGCTAATCCACCACAAAGCAGGAGTAGGGTTTTACACCGCAAGGTGGCCCAAACCTGGGTAAACTGTCGTGTCTTTCTCCTTCTTGCTCATCGAGCTAGGTCGTGAGAGCAGCGGATCGATCGGCATGAGAGGTTGATTTCTTTGCACACGCTCCTGAGTTCGAACCTTTCTTCGGTCTACGGATCCCGGAATCCGACGAAAATCACCTTAAATCCCTGGTATTTGAGCTCTATAGATATTGATTTTTTGAAAAGAAAAAAGCATGGAGAAACACCATCCCCCTCTAGGCACTAAATTAATAGGTTACTCCATAATAAATAAAATAATTTAAAAAGTATCCAAAATTGATATTATAATAGCATGAAATAATGCAAATATATAGATACATTTGAGACGTATCACCGCTCACCGCCGACGCTGGAGGAAGTGATCACCGAAGCCGACACTACCAGCGTGTCCACCATGATGAGGTGAAGCCCGTTGTGTCACCCTCGTGCCTGGACGATCATGATAGGAGTCGCTGGCGTTGAGCCCGAGCGCCATCACTAAGGATGGCAATTTTACCCACGAGTACGGGTACCCGCGGGTACCATACCCGCATGGACAGGGTATGGGCACACTTTTATACCCATGGGTAATACTCATACCCTACCCATTAAGTCATGGGTAGGGGACAGGTATAGCCTTGTATCCACGGATTACCCTGCCCATTTTTGAACTAATGTTAAGTTGTCACCAATTAGTCATTAATTTGTCATGTGACTCGTCTACTCCTATTGACTTAAGAGTATGTTGTGATTTCTAAAATTTGATAGTGGTCATTTACTCATCTGACAGTTATTGAGTTGAGATAATTGATATGTTTTGTCAAATATGCTATCAATGAGCATAAAATTGTGAACAACGTGTGTACTATTTGTTCTACCCGCTAGGTACCCAATGAGTACGAGTACCCGTCGGGTATGCGTATGGTTAAAGTTTCATACCCATGGGTATGGGTATGGGTTGTCGTGGGAACAGATCTAACAATAGAGATAGGGGATACGTAGGAGAGGGCAGAGTCCTAGCTACAGCGAGGTTGTACACTCGGTTTTACGTGTTCAGGCCCCTCTCGAAGGAGGTAACAACCCTATGTCTTGGTGCCGCAGAGGCTTTTTGATTGGAATGTTGAGTTACAGGGGGTGCGAACCCTTGTGCCTGAGGGGAGGGGTGGATTATATAGAGTGTGCTGACCCCTTGCCATCCTCAGTCACACAAGGGTTCAATGAGACAATAATGACACGAAAGTTACTGGTAATGCCCGCGTTTAATGAACCTTAAGGCAACAGAGTGAATGCCCGATTGTTGCCATTCAGAGGTGACTCTAGGCCTTTTGTCCTTCAAGTGAATCCTTGTATTCCGAGTGAATAATGACGGTCGAGTGGAATTGGGGTATCCAAATAGATCTATCGTTGAGTGGATTGCATCCTGTGATGATTTCAATCAGTATCTACTTTCTATGTTTCTAGGCCTCCTTGGGTAGGGCATGTAGTTCAGGTCTAGGACCCTACCCTAGGTACATGTCCTCGTCATTAGCCCCCGAATGGATCGGGGATCGAGTGCAAAAGGACTGAAGCTGATCCAGATCTGACTTACGCTTCGGGGGCATTTCTTAGTGATCCGCAGGTATCTGAGCTGTTCAGCTTTTGCCAGTCATCTTGATCGATTCTAGCTTCTGGAATTTCTGAGTGAAATATGTAACATAGTGTTGAGCAGATTTGATCTGACTATCTTTGGTGTGATCAACAGATTCGCTGGACTCGGATTTCACGGGATTCGAAATTTGGAGATGTGCACGGATCAGGGTGTGGTGCGATAAGCGGGGCAAGTGGAGAGGGACTCCTCGATCCTCGCGCCACCTTTTTCGCCATGTATCGAGTTGGCACCGGTTGCGGGATGTGCTGAGATTGCACGGGCCCACGAGTCAGTCACTCGGACGCGCGGGTATATAAGGCGACCGGCCGATGCGTGCAATAGTGCCCACCATCCTCCCCTTTCTCTTTTTCCTCTCTGCCTCGCCCCCTCCAGCGCAGCGCCGCTCTCCTCATTCCCGTTGACCACCACAGAGATGGTGAAGGACAAGACGAAAGCCCTGGATCTCGCGAAGAATACGACCAAGGGCAAGAAGGCAGCTAAAGGTTTGACCTCGTGATCTGCTCTGTCGCCGGCTGGATCCAAGGGGATTGAATTCCCTCGTCGGTCTCGGAGGAGGATCTAGAGATGCTCGCCGCCGACGGCCTGATAGCGCCTGGATCCTGGAGGCTACTGGGAGGAGAGGTTGAGCTCGCGCCACATGATGGTGAGCGGGTTCTCCTCACGACCCATGTGGAAAGAGGTTTCTGCCTGCCTCTGCATCCATTCTTTCGTGGATTCTTGAATTTCTTTGGTGCTCAGATCCATCACTTTCCCCCAACACCATATCGTACCTTGCCGCATTTGTTTTGATGTGTGATAACTTCCTGGGATGCCACCCACATTGGGGGCTGCTCAAACATATCTTTACTTGCCGATCTCAGTCGGTGAAGAAAGCCAATCCGACTGATGAGAGGACCCATGTGATCCAAATGTGTGGAGGTCTAGGATTCCAAATGATGGGCAGAAGCTCTCCCCCCAATGACTTTTCCTGAATCTGTTAGGGGTGGCAGTCGACCTTGTTTTACTTCAAAGATGTCCCGACTCCGGGTCAGTTGACTGGCCTCCCCCTTTCTCTCTGGAGAGACTCCGCACCCCTCATTCATTGACTATAGAAGAGGAGGAGAAATGTGAGGTAGCCATTCTGGTTGACGCAGTTGTGGTGCTGATCTGGGGCGGAGTGACATGCATGGATCTGCTGGAAGTATTTCTCAGTCGATGCATCCAGCCCTTGCAAGCTCGCGACCACCCCATGTGGATGTACTCGGGTCCAGATGACACTGCTCGGGCTCACCCAGATGAGGTCGACGAGGAGACAGTGGCACAGTGGCTTCGGAGCATAACTGGGAACAAGGAAAATCCGCGCAGAGCAAAACGGATCCTGCCATTCGACGCTAAGAATTCTCCAGGAGAGGCCAGGCATAACTTGTCGAGTATTTTATCTTTTACTCTTCGATATGCAGCTGTGTTGGAATCTGACTAATCGTTTGCAATTTGTGTCTTGCAAGTATTCAGGGAGATTTACTCACGCGCTCCAAACGGGGAACAACACCTCGGAGGGGCAGAAAGCAAGGGAGAGAGCGCCGATATTTAGTACGCTGATGACAGTGAAGACGACAACGACGATTCTGATGGTAGTGAAGAAGTTGAGTAGCCACCACGCACAGAGCACTGTACCAAGCAGACACAGGATCCTGCGGCTATCCATAGGAAGACTACGGTGTTGAGTGCCAGGACCTAGAAGCGCACTCGGACATCAACTCTTGACACGACTGAGAAGACTGCTAAGCAGGCCAAGGTCGTTCCACCTAAGCCTCAGAAGGTGAAACGTCTCCAACGTATCTATAATTTTTGATTGCTCCATGCTACTTTATCTACTGTTTTGGACTATATTGGGCTTTATTTTCCACTTTTATATTATTTTTGGGACTAACCCATTAACCGGAGGCCCAGCCCAGAATTGCTGTTTTTTTTGCCTATTTCAGTGTTTCAAAGAAACGGAATATCAAACGGAGTCCAAACGGAATGAAACCTTCGGGAACGTGATTTTCTCACCGAACGTGATCCATGAGACTTGGACCCTACTCCAAGAAGCAGAAGGGTCGGTCACGAGGGTGGAGGGCGCCCCCTGGGCGCGCCCCCTGCCTCGTGACCCCCTGTTGCTCCACCGATGTACTCCTTCCTCCTATATATACCTACGTATCCCCAAACGATCAGAACAGGATCCAAAAACCTAATTCCACTGCCGCAACCTTCTGTATCCACGAGATCCCATCTTGGGGCCTGTTCCAAAGCTCCGCCGAAGGGGGCATCCACCATGGAGGGCTTCTACATCAACACCATAGCCCCTCCGATGAAGTGTGAGTAGTTTACTTCAGACCTTCGGGTCGATAGCTAGTAGCTAGATGGCTTCTTCTCTCTCTTTGGATCTCAATACAATGTTCCCCCCCTTTCTCATGGAGATCTATTTGATGTAATCTTCTTTTTGCGGTGTGTTTGTTGAGACCGATGAATTGTGGGTTTATGATCCAGCTTATCTATGGAAAATATTTGAATCTTCTTTGAATTCTTTTATGTATGATTGAGTTATCTTTGCAAGTCTCTTCGAGTTATCCTTTTTGGTTTGGCCAACTAGATTGGTAGTTCTTGCAATGGGAGAAGTGCTTAGATTTGGGTTCTATCTTGCAGTGTCCTTTCCCAGTGACAGCAGGGGCAGCAAGGCACATATTGTATTGTTGCCATCGAGGATAACAAGATGGGTTTTTTACCATATTGCATGAATTTATCCCTCTACATCATGTCATCTTGCTTAAGGCGTTACTCTGTTTTTAACTTAATACTCTAGATGCATGCTGGATAGCGGTCGATGAGTGAAGTAATAGTAGTAGATGCAGAATCATTTCGATCTACTTGTCTCGGACGTGATGCCTATATACATGATCATTACCTAGATATACTCATAACTATGCTCAATTCTGTCAATTGCTCAACAGTAATTTGTTCACCCACCGTAGAATATCTATGCTCTTGAGAGAAGCCATTGGTGAAACCTATGGCCCCCGGGTCTATTCTCATCATATCAATCTCTATCGCTTTATTACTTGCTTTGTTTTTACTTTGCCGTTTACTTTTTACTTTGCATCTATCTATCAAAAATACCAAAAATATTATTTATCATCTCTATCAGATCTCACTCTCGTAAGTGACCGTGAAGGGATTGACAACCCCTAATCGTGTTGGTTGCGAGTAGCTATCTTTTTGTGTAGGTACGAGGGACTTGTGCGTGGTCTCCTACTGGATTGATACCTTGGTTCTCAAAAACTGAGGGAAATACTTACGCTACTTTGCTGCATCATCCTCTCCTCTTCGGGGAAATCCAACGCAGTGCTCAAGAGGTAGCAGAAGGCTTTGCCCTGGATCAAGGTTACAATACCTATGAGGGTAGTGAACCCGTCATGATGTTTGTCTTTCATGTTTGAGTCCATGTATAATTATGTTGGAACGTTTTTATTTATTCGCCTTGGTTTCTTCTCGCCGTTTTCTTCTGGGATTGTCGCTGGCTTTTCCTCCCATTCTTGGATATGTCTCATCTCGGTTGCTTTATATTTTGAAAATAAATAATAGGATGACACGGGGAGGCAGCTGCAGGCACGCTTGTGAGGATGTCCCTGTTCGTTTCTCAGCAAGATAGGCAGGACATTCCCCTGAGCCGTTCCAGCCACCACCGCCTCCACCGCCACATCCGCCCTCCACTGAGCAAATCATGCGTATGTTTGAAGAAAGAAGGAACAACAATCTGATTGAGCTATTGAGAAGTGTGCAAGCTATGGTTGGGCAGAATGGAAATCAGAATGGTCATTACTCCAAGCTGTCAGATTTTCAAAGGACCAAGCCTCCCAGTTTCAGTCAAGTTATCGATCCTTTGGAAGTCGATGATTGGTTAAGGACTATTGAGAAAAGGATAGAGATTGCTCGCAATGAAGAAGGTGACAAGGTTCCATTCGCTGCGCAGTATCTTGAAGGAGCTGATGCTATATGGTGGGATAATGCTAAGGCTATGTGGCCCGCAGACGGAGAGATTACTTGGACCAAATTCAAGGATCATTTCCGCGAGTACCATATTCCAGCCGGGATTATGAAGATCAAGCAGCACGAATTCCTCGCTCTCACTCAAGGAAGCCTGTCAGTAAGTGAGTACCTGCACAATTTCAACCATTTGGCCCACTATTCTCTTTATGATGTGGCCACAGAAGAAAGGAAGGTCGACAAATTTCTTGGAGGATTGAACCAACACCTCTGATGCACTCTTAGTATGTTTGATTTCCCGGATTTCCAAACTCCCGTGAACAAGGTCCTCATCATAGAAAGGGAACACAAGCTCATGCACGACAACAGGCCCGCCAATAATGACCATAAGCGCAAGATCGAGCCTAAGAAGGATGTGCAACCAATGCAGAAGGCTCGTACTTGGCAGCAGACTCAGGTTGAGTACAAACCCAATTGGCAGCAGAATGTTAACAAGACCACTACCCAAGTCAAGAATGTCGTGACCAGCCCGGTACGCAAAGAATGTCAGCGCAACAATTCCTGCTTTAATTGTGGGCAAACTGGACATTATGCCAGACAGTGCCCCAAGAACGGCAAGCCGACCGCTCCACTCTGGCCACAAGTCAACCACCTAGATCCCTTTTCCGCCCAGAGGACCATCCAAGGACAAATCCACCACCACTCCATCGACGAAGCCCAAGAGGACCCGAAAGTCGTCATTGGTATGTTTCCTGTTAATAACATACCTGCAATAATTTTATTTGACTCTGGGCTTCCCACTCTTTTATTTCGCAGACTTTCGTTGCCCAAAACAAATTTCCTTGCTCGATTTTGGGAAAAAGTATGATGGTACAATCCACGGGATCTATGCTCCAACTGGTCTGCCATAATTTGGAAATTGATATCAAGGGAGTCAGATTTCCAACATCCTTGATAGTCATCGAGTCTGCCAAACTGGATATTATTTTGGGAATGAATTGGTTAACCCAATATCAAGTATTCATCAATTGTGCGACCATGACAAGTCAGGAAGGTAGAACCACAAAATTCTATGCCCGTAGGAGCATACCCAAGAAGGAAATGGTTTTCACGGCTGTGGCTGAAGAATTGGAATTGATTCCAGTGGTCAGTGAGTTTCTAGATGTATTTCCTGAGGAATTACCAGGGATGCCGCCAGACAGGGAGCTTGAGTTTGTAATTGACCTGGTGCTTGGAACCGCACAGATATACAAGAAGTATTACCGGATGCCTTCGTCAAAATTAGTGGAATTGAAGAAACAACTTGATGAGATGCTTCAGAAAGGATACATCCATCCAAGCTCTTCACCATGGGGATCACCTGCAATATTCGTGGATAAAAAGGACGGCAGTCTTCGAATGTGTGTGGATTACCGACAGCTGAATGATGTCACCATCAAGAACAAATATCCACTACCAAGGATTGATGATTTGTTTGATCAACTCAGTGGGGCAAAAGTATTCTCCAAGATTGATTTGAGGACCGGATATCACCAACTCAAAATCAAGAAGGAAGATATTCCCAAGACCGTGTTCACTACTCGGTACGGTCTTTATGAATATACCGTCATGTCCTTCGGTCTCACCAATGCCCCTGCCTTTTTCATGCACATGATGAATAAGGTATTTATGGATTTCTTGGATAAGTTTGTGGTGGTATTAATTGATGACATCCTCATTTACTCAAAAAGCGAAGAAGATCACAAGGAACACCTCAAATCATTTTTTACAAAGGCTCCGTGACCATCAGCTATATGCGAAGTTCAACATATGTGAGTTTTGGCTCAAGCAAGTTGGGTTTTTAGGGCATGTTCTTTCAGCAGAAGGGATAGTTGTGGATCCAAGTAAGGTGAAGGATGTGCTTGATTGGACCACACCCACGTCAGTATCAGAGATCCGGAGTTTCATTGGATTAGCCGGATACTACCGCTGCTTTATCGAAGGATTCCCTAAGATTGCCAAGCCAATGACAGAGCTCCTCAAGAAGGATAAGAAGTTTGAATGGACTGAGGACTATGTAAGGAGCTTCAGCGAGCTAAAAGCCAGACTGACGACAACACCAGTATTGACTCTTCCAGACATCTACCGCAATTTTGATGTATACTGCGACACCTCCAGGAAAGGCCTTGGATGTGTACTCATGCAAGATGGCAAGGTTGTGGCTTACGCATCCCGACAGTTACGGCCTCATGAAGGGAACTATCCAACACATGATTTGGAACTAGCCGCTGTTGTGCATGCTTTAAAAATTTGGAGACACTATCTCATTGGAAAAAGGTGTCACATATTTACCGACCACAAGGTCAAGGATTATGACCTCGGGATAAATTATCATCCGGGTAAAGCCAATGTGGTTGCCGATGCCCTCAGCTGCAAGCCTACCAATCTGAATGCTATAATGGATTCCTTGCCTTCGGAACTTCGCGACGAGATCGCTCAGCTCAATTTGGTGATAGTTGATGCCAGTCTTGCCAACATATTGGAAGTTGCTCCTACCCTCGAGGATGAGATTCGCAGACCCCAGGCAGATGACATATCACTACAATCCCATGCCAAGCGTATGCAAGAAGGAAAGACTTAGGATTTCTGTAAGGATCAGCAAGGTACACTAAGGTTTCGAGGAAGGATTTGCGTACTCGAGCAAGCAGATCTGAGAAACAAGATATTGCCAGAAGCACATGAATCTTCATATTCAATTCACCCAGGAGGTACCAAAATGTACGAAGACCTTCATTAGATATTTTGGTGGGATGGAATGAAGAAAGATATCACATATTTTGTCGCTTGCTGTGATATATGCAACAAAGTGAAGGCGGAACTCCAAAAGCCCGCCGGTCTCCTTCAACCCCTACCTGTCTCGCAATGGAAATGGGATGATGTTTGCATGGATTTCATCACCGGTCTACCAAGGACTCACCGAGGCAATGACACAGTATGGGTCATAGTGGACACATTAACAAAGGTAGCCCACTTCATCCCCATCTGTACCACCTATCGAGCCGATCAACTTGCATAGTTATATGTGTCCATAATCGTCAGTTTGCATGGAGTGCCAAAAAGAATTACTTCGGATCGAGGGTCTCTCTTTACTTCAGCCTTTTGGTCACGTCTCCATCAAGCCTTGGGGACTGCCCTGAAATACAGCACAACCTATCATCCTCAGACAAACGGTTAGCCTGAGCGAGTAACTCAGATACTCGAAGATATGCTCCGAGCGTGTGCTTTGGCCCAAGGACCCAAATGGGAAGATTGTCTTCCTTATGCCGAGTTTTCCTACAACAACAGTTTCTATACTAGCTTGAAGATGTCACCTTATGAGGCTCTGTATGACCGTAAGTATCGCACTCTGCTAAACTAGTCTCAAACCGGGGACAACCGCATTTTCAAAACTGATTTGATGATGGAGGCTGAAAAGCAAGTCAGGGAGATCCGAGATAGACTGCAGTTGGCCAAGTCACGACAGAAGAGGTATTATGATGCAAAGCATCGTCAGATCAGCTTCGAACCCGGAGAACACGTGTATCTCCGAGTCACCCCCATGAAAGGAGTCAAGAGGTTTCAGACCTGAGGAAAATTGGCACCCAGGTACATTGGTCCATTTCCAGTCATGTATAGAGTAGGAACAAATGCTAATCAGTTGGAATTGCCACCGGAATTGTCAGAGGTACACAATGTGTTCCATGTCTCACAGTTAAGAAGGTGTATCTCACCACCATAAAAGGACTGATATGGCAGAGATAGAACTTGCTAAGGATTTAACCTATGAGGAAAGACCGATCAGAATATTGGATGAGACAGAGAGAGTCACTCGCAGCAAAGTGATAAGGTTTTATAAGGTTCAATGGGAACATCACACCGAGGAAGAAGCAACCTGGGAAAGAGAAGAATTTCTAAGGACTGCCTACCCAGAACTGTTTTCCTGAGCAACTGAATCTCGAGGATATGTCCTTGATTTTCACCCAGATATATTCCACTTCATCCCCAGTTCATCCCATGTTCTGTGTGTTCTGGGTAGCCCACTTCAACATTCTTCTCTGAAAAATCCCAAAATGTCCCAAGGAATATTTTTCATAAAAGAAAAATATTCAATTTCTTCTTTGAAACTCATTTCAGAAACTTGTGCTCCAAGGAAACCCTCATTTTTATTGCTCCACAAATCCTGAGAAAATTCCCAAATATTCTTTGAACCTTGGCCCACCTTCCCAAGCAAAAATATTGCACAACTTTTTGTAATATTTTTTCTACAGAAAATCATTTCTCTTCTGGCCTCAAAATGCACTTCGCACAACAAGTGTATTTTTCCTTGATCCAATGAAGTTGATTTTTCTTGAGCCTCATTACCCTCTTAAACAAAGCTTAACCCCAGGAGATGAGCCCTAATAACCTTCTAGAAGCCCTCCAAGCTTGGAGACCAAGTTTCTGACCAGAAACTTGGCAACAAGATCAAGTCTCATCTGGTCGGCCTGGCAGTGTGCCATCACCCTTCCTAGACCTAACACTGCACGAACAACACCCCAGACATAGTTTGGCTTCACGTGAGCGTGACCACGTGAAGACACGGCCCTGGCAACACTCCCGATGCGCTCTGCGCTGCGCCCGTGAGTCTGTTTCACACATGATCGATCCAGAGCGCGCAGACGACTGCCGCACCGCGCCATCGTCTTTGTCTCATCACCCTTGACCTCTCCCTGGCGCTCACCGATGTTGGAGACGCCACAGCAGGCGCAGGCACGGGCACGAGCACGACATGATGAAAAGCCACAGTGCACCCCGTGACTCTGTCTTCTTCCTCTACTGCCTCATGTGCTCGTCCGCAAGCAGCACAACTCCCGCGTGAATGCTGAGCACCTCTACCCCTCGCTGGCACTGTTCGTCGTTGCTTGCCGGCTTCCAAAGAGCTCCGGCGGAGCCACGTACCCCTCTCCCCCTCCGGCTATAAATTCGAGCCCCTCCCACCTCTCCGAGCACTCAAAACCCACTACCCAACCTCCACAACCCCATAGCATAGCCGCAGCCCGGCCGGGCAGGCCTCTGGCCGCCGTCCCCGACCCGAGCTCGCTAGTGATCCCTGCAACCCCTCCTCCTCACTCTAGTACCCCTCGAGCTCGATCCACCCCTCAGGCGACTACTTGGAGGTCCATTGGTGCCGTCTGGACACGTTGGAGCCCCTGGAACCGCCCCTCTCTGTTGTCTTCCTCTTCTCCGGCAAAACCCGACCGCAGCCACCGCTTGCAAGCTTGGTTGCGAGCTGCTTCAGCCGTCTCTCATTGATCCACGGGTACAAGCAGGTGCGCCTTGACCCCCTCTCTCTTTCTATCCCTCTGGATCCGGCCAAGTACCCCTCCTCACCGGTGTGAGCTCCAGCAAAGCGCCTCCATCGCTCTGTTTCTCTCCCCCTCCCTTCTCACCTGACCAGCAGGGCCCACTATCAACCTCTCCACTCGCGCCCGAAGCAGTATGACTGGAGGCGTATTCTGATAATACATCATTGACGTCACCCCTGGTTTCTGTTTTATTCAAATTAATTCAAATATTTGACCAGAAACGTTGACCCACTATAACTTTTAAACTATAAGTCCAAATGAGTTGATTCTTTTTGCATTGTGTTTGTTCTGAAGAGCTCTAGCAGCACACCAAAATGGAGATTTTCCCTTGCTGTCTAGAATTTCTGGTGATTTTCAGAGTGGTTCTTGATATTTTGTTTTGCTGTTTTAAATATTTTCAGAGGGAGAAGCTTGTCTTGAAGATAACCAGGAGGAGTGTGAACCTCCTATGCACTAAGGCAAGCCACACCAACATTTGGATGGTGTCATTTCAATATCTATGATTTTTCCAACTTGAATATGAGTTATTTTCATGCATTTAATTATTTAAATAAATATTGCTTAGTGCTAGTTATTTTCTCATGCTTAAAATGCTTGGTTAAGGTACTGGTTGAATACATGAGCTAGTTTTAGTCAGTAGAAGAAATTCCTATTGAAGTGATTATGCTTTTATGAATAATGGTAGTTTCTTTATGAGATAAATGGATTTTCATATATTATGAGGTAACTAAAATAATGAATGAAATAAACTAGTAAAGTAGAACAAGTAAGGTTTTATGATGAGTAGTGCAAGTAGGACATTTTGATGATGTTGATCCGTTCACTTTGAGTGGTATGTTTGCATATCGAATAAGTTGCATGATCATGGCATCTGATGACTTTAGTTATTTTATTTTCAAGTGAAACATGATGTTAATCCAACTTGAATATAACGTTGATCGAGTCATGGTGCCACTAAATCAAGTTTTGCCCAGTGCGCCCACATTTGCCTTTATGGGAAGGTCTTGATTCGGTCCGTTGTCATGCCTCTCACTGGTGCCTACAACGAGGGAAGGTTATGGGCGTGCTGTACCCTGGCTCGGTAAGCAGACATAACCTTATGTGGCCATTTGTTGTTATGGTACCTTGTCCCCGTTTGGGACCGTTTTTGCCACGACGGTGGCCGTTGATGCCTTTGGTAGGCATGAGGCCACCCATGACTTAGCCCAAAGGGGAGTTGGTCGGAGTGGCCGAGGGAGTGTCATGGCAATGGGAGGGTTTCATCGGAATGCCACTGGTCCACCTGAATGGGATGTCAAGGCCATGGATTCCGTGGTGTGGGTAAAGTGCGCTACCTCTGTAGAGTGTATTGAATCTATTGATAGTCGCGTCCTCGGTTACGGACACAGCTCATGATGAAGTCACACCATGGATCAACATTAATAAGTAATCTTGCACACTAAAGAATTGTTGTTGGCACCGGTTATGTGATGATTTGTGGAATCATGAGATGATCATAGTTGGCATCAAAGTGTTGACTTCATTTGTGATCTGGGTATGATCACTGTTCGGTTACGAGGTAACCCGTCTGGTAAGAGAGTCCGAGGGACTCGGTGCACAAGATGATTTCACCGAATCAGTAGCATGGATTGCATTGCATTAATCTGAATAATTGTCATGATATTGTTTGTCATTATGCTTATGTTTGTTGTGAGCTTGCAAGTGCATTCAATGTACTGACCTGGAGTGTCATGCCAGATTTCAGGCAAGTCATATCGCATCAGAGAGCTTCCCGCATCTAGATCATGTCCATATTGGTGTCCCTGTGCTATGGAGTTCCATTTCGTCGTTGTTCCGTTGTCGCGTAGTTAATATGATCGAGGCCCCTGTATGTTCATTAAATAATGTACATACTGTTCAGCCGCACCGTGTGTGCTGCCTGGCCTCGCAACTAGATGTAATATGAGACCTATGTTCCCGCTAGCATCAATAAAGCGGTTGTTTTCTGTACCATGTTGTTGTGTTATGCCAGAAGACTTGATCTCTGGGCTAGAAATGCAAGGTAAACCGGTTGCTCTGAGCCGGGGTGCCACAACGCTTGATATCAGAGCTGCACTGATTGTAGGACACGCTAGAGCGTTAATGCATTAGATGAACGGTAGATAGATTATTTTGGAATATAAAAAAAATATTGGGAAAAGAAAATACTAGAGCGGACCCACCTGGTGACCACAAGGGTGGGGGCGCGCCCTACCACCTAGGCGCGCCTCCCAGGCTTGTGGGCCACCTGTCAGGCCTCCGGTGCCCATCTTCTGCTATATAATGTCTTTTGACCTGGAAAAAGTCAAGAGGAAGCTTGCGGGACGAAGCGCCGCCGTCTTGAGGCGGAACCTAGGCAGAACCAATCTATGGCTCCGAAGGAGCTGTTCTACCGGGGAAACTTCCCTCCCGGAGGGGGAAATCGAAGCCATCATCATCACCAACGATCCTCTCATCGAGAGTGGGTCAATCTCCATCAACATCTTCACCAGCACCATCTCCTCTCAAACCCTAGTTCATCTCTTGTATCTGATCTTTGTCTCAAAACCTCAGGTTGGTACGTGTGGGTTGCTAGTAGTGTTGATTACTCCTTGTAGTTGATGCTAGTTGATTTATTTGGTGGAATATCATATGTTCAGATCCTTAATGATAATTAATACTCCTATGATTTTGAATATGAATATGCTTTGTGAGTAGTTACATTGTTCCAGAGGACATGGGAGAAGTCTTGTTATAAGTAATCATGTGAATTTGGTATTCATTCGATATTTTGATGAGATGTATGTTGTCTTTCCTCTAGTGGTGTTATGTGAACGTCGACTACATGACACTTCACCATGATTTGGGCCTAGGGGAAGGCATTGGGAAGTAATAGGTAGATGATGGGTTGCTAGAGTGACATAAGCTTAAACGGCATGGAAATCACAACCCACCAGATGCAAACCCATGGCTCCTCTCCTCCCCTCCTCTCCTCTCCTACCTGCTCCACGCTAACCACCATGGATCTAGCCATTGATCCTCACCATGGAAGGTCTCCTTCACTGGGATTTCAACCCTGGCCTTGCGGTTGCAGATCAGGTGCATCGATGATTTGGAGAAACGGTCCACTTCGCTCCTTCACGCCCAACCAAGGAATTTTTCTTGGTGGTTTCTTTTTCCTCGGCTTCCTTCCCTCTCTCTGAAGAATCTGTGGGAGTGGCTCTCCAATGTTGCATTGGTGGTCATCACAAAGGGTTTAAGGTCTCTATAATCATTGAGAGATCTTTTTGTTTCTCTGTGGCTGGTAACAAAGTTGGACATTTTATTCATGGTCTTAAGGATCGTATTTGGCCAGATTTCATTTATCATTTCGATTTGTTTAATGGCCATTTCAATGGTTTCAAGCACTATGATTCTCAATGGCATGCTGACGAAAGACTTGAGACTATTGCTAGCCGCAGTCCTATGGCTATTCGAGTTGATAAAGCAGCTATTCTGCATGCTCCTTCTTCTGACCCGACTTCTTGCAAGGAACCACGCAAGTTTGGACTCACTCCTCTTGCGTCTTTGGATTTCAATGACAGGAATGACAAGAATAGCCATGAAGCTTCGTTGGGGTTTTTAAGGTCTGGTCAAGATCATGCTCCTTCCAAAACTACTTTGGTTAGTCTGGATCATATGACATTTTCAAATAAGCATGCCATTGAAGCTTCATCCTCCTCGATCAAGCACCTGGTTTCCCACGAACAACCTCCAAGTTCATACATTCGATTCAGCTCCTTTACTCCACCACTGAGAGAGGCTCAATTACCGGATACCTGCTCGATGTCATGGGCAGCATTGATCGCTTAGCATTAATGGAGCATTTTACGGCTTTCGCTGATTTGGAGGATAAAAGACCTGCGGAATTTATTCACTTTGGGAATTTTAAATGCCCTTTGAACATGCCTTATCCGGCTATGCCTCGCTGCTACCTCTTGAGCACTGCGTTGGATTTCCCCGAAGAGGAGAGGATGATGCAGCAAAGTAGCGTAAGTATTTCCCTCAGTTTTTGAGAACCAAGGTATCAATCTAGTAGGAGACCACGCACAAGTCCCTTGTACCTACACAAAGCGATAGCTACTCGCAACCAACGCGATTAGGGGTTGTCAATCCCTTCACGGTCACTTACGAGGGTGAGATCTGATAGAGATGATAAATAATATTTTTGGTATTTTTGATAGATAGATGCAAAGTAAAAAGTAAAAGGCAAAGTAAAACAAAGCAAGTAAATAAAGTGATAGAGATTGATATGATGAGAATAGACCCGGGGGTCATAGGTTTCACTAGTGGCTTCTCTCAAGAGCATAGATATTCTACGGTGGGTGAACAAATTACTGTTGAGCAATTGACAGAATTGAGCATAGTTATGAGTATATCTAGGCAATGATCATGTATATAGGCATCACGTCCAAAACAAGTAGATCGAAACGATTCTACATCTACTACTATTACTCCACTCATCGACCGCTATCTAGCATGCATCTAGAGTATTAAGATAAAAACAGAGTAACGCCTTAAGCAAGATGACATGATGTAGAGGGATAAATTCATGCAATATGATAAAAACCCCATCTTGTTATACTCGATGGCAACAATACAATACGTGTCTTGCAACCCTTTCTGTCACTGGGTAAGAACACCGCAAGATTGAACCCAAAGCTAAGCACTTCTCCCATTGCAAGAACTACCAATCTAGTTGGCCAAACCAAAAAGGATAATTCGAAGAGACTTGCAAAGATAACTCAATCATACATAAAAGAATTCAGAGAAGAATCAAATATTTTCCATAGATAATACTGGATCATAAACCCACAATTCATCGGTCTCAACAAACACACCGCAAAAAGACGATTACATCGAATAGATCTCCACGAGAGAGGGGGAGAACATTGTATTGAGATCCAAAAAGAGAGAAGAAGCCATCTAGCTACTAGCTATGGACCCGAAGGTCTGAAGTAAACTACTCACACTTCATCGGAGGGGCTATGCTGTTGATGTAGAAGCCCTCCATGGTGGATGCCCCCTCCAGCGGAGCTCCGGAACAGGCCCCAAGATGGGATCTCGTGGATACAGAAGGTTGCGGCGGTGGAATTAGGTTTTTGGCTCCTGTTCTGATCGTTTGGGGATACGTAGGTATATATAGGAGGAAGGAGTATGTCGGTGGAGCAACAGGGGGCCCACGAGGTAGGGGGCGCGCCTAGGGGGAGGGCGCGCCCCCCACCCTCGTGACCGCCTCTTTTGTTCCTTGGAGTAGGGTCCAAGTCTCATGGATCACGTTCGGTGAGAAAATCACGTTCCCGAAGGTTTCATTCCGTTTGGACTCAGTTTGATATTCCGTTTCTTCGAAACACTGAAATAGGCAAAAAACAACAATTCTGGGCTGGGCCTCCGGTTAATAGGTTAGTCCCAAAAATAATATAAAAGTGGAAAATAAAGCCCAATATAGTCCAAAACAGTAGATAAAGTAGCATGGAGCAATCAAAAATTATAGATACGTTGGAGACGTATCACTCGCTGCTTCTTGACCTCAACCCTCAAATATGCTCAGGCCCATGTTGCATGGCCTCCTTTGCTTACATCCCGCCACAAAGTGGATTTGGCCCAGGCCCATTATTCGATGGAGGAAATCCTTTGTTTATCTGATAATTGGGCAGCTCTATGCTCTAAATGTGTACAATGGGGTCATCAAAATTCAGCGTGCTAGAATCACATAATATGCATTAATTTTTCTGCACCTGACTACAAGGCACGTCATTGCCTCGCTCTTGGTAAGTCTTTGCCATTTGTTGGTCTAACCACCCTGATCAATGATCCCACCCCTCATGCCGGATCCTCTGCGCCTTCCCATTTGGGCTCCAAGCGGCGAGCTTCTCAATTTGCCGTCCGATGCGCTACCTGTGGTGGATATGGACACAGGGAACGATCGTGTTTTAAAAGGATTTCTGCTTCTAAATGGCAATGGATCCCCAAGACCACGCAACTTTCCACTTCTACCCCTCACGCTCAAAATTCCACCTCGAATACTCAAATGGCCTCGCCCCATCCCATCCCTCTGCCACTGCCTCACTCCTCACCCAGTCTGTGCACCGCTCCCATGGCGAACTATCCGCTAAACCCGGTCCCCTTCTTCCCGCTGGGATTCGCCATCGAGCCTGATCCGTTGGATCACATTGTGCGCAACGGGAAGGTGGTCGACCCTATCCCGCAGCTCAACCATGATTTCTTGGCCATTGCCGAGACGAGCCACTACGTTCCGCTACATCGCCGGGCCGCCATCCGCAACACCATCATCGGGCTGCTTGATGAATCCAAGCTGTTCACCACCGAGGTTAGCGATCACCCCTTTGGCATTGGGATTTTTGGATTCGTGGACAATTTCATGAGGGATACTGCTGTCAACACTCCTATTGAACTTGAGGATGAAGATTTGCTTGTCAGTTTTGTTCCGCATAATGAAGCTCTGAACAGACGCACCACCTCTTTTGGCCCTGAAGTTTGGCTCATGTTTTTTGGCTTTCCGTATGATTATCAGACTGATTACTATCTTACCAAAGCTCTGGGTGGTTATGGATCTTTAGTTTCCTGGTACAATCCAAGACAAGATCGGCATTTCATTATACTTAAGGCTCGGGTGATCCGTTTGCGCCTAATCCTGAAGAGCTTCATTGTCTCGCAATTGGGTGGGGCTCGAGACTGCTGGACTCTGTAGGTCACTATCTTGCGCCACAATGACTGGAACGGGCTGCTTCCTGAGGTCCCGCTCGCTGACGAAGAACCCCCTCCTTTGGATGGTAACACACATCCTTAGTTTGGTCATGAGCTTACTGCAGAGCAGTTGTACCATCAGCAGGTTCACAACTGGCTAGTTCAGAATGCTATGCCGCAAGCTGCCAACCATGGTCCCAATGCTGCTGCTGATAATCCAAATCAGGTGAATGTTGGCTGGGGTGTTTGGCCTACTCCTCCTGCTTCGCCACTGCCTGCACTTCCACCTCATCTTGTTAATTACCAGGCTTGGCTGGCTGTCCAAGGCTTGACGGTTCAACATGACATTGTGTTGGAAAATAATAATTCTGACAGTCCCACTAAAGCCTGGAATGATTGAGGGAGTCCTGGATTAAGGGGTCCTCGGATAGCCGGACTATATACTTTGGTCGGACTGTTGGACTATGAAGATACAAGATTGAAGACTTCGTCCCGTGTCTGGATGGGACTCTCCTTTGCGTGGAAGGCAAGCTTGGATATTCGGATGTGTAGATTTCCTTCTCTGTAACCGACTCTGTGTAACCCTAGCCCCCTCCGGTCTATATAAACCAGAGGGTGTAGTCCGTAGGATGACAACAATCATAATCATAGGCTAGCTTCTAGGGTTTAGCCTCTACGATCTCGTGGTAGATCAACTCTTGTAATACTCATATCATAAAGATCAATCAAGCAGGAAGTAGGGTATTACCTCCATCGAGAGGGCCCGAACCTGAGTAAAACATCGTGTCCCCTGCCTCCTGTTACCATTAGCCTTAGACGCACAGTTCGGGACCCCCTACCTGAGATCCGCCGGTTTTGACACCGACACTGGTGCTTTCATTGGGAGTTCCACTGTGCCGTCGCTGTAAGGCTTGATGGCCCCTTCGATCATCTTCAACGATGCGATCCAGGGGGAGGTTTTCCTTCCCGGACAGATCTTCGTATTCGGCGGCTTCGTACTGCGGGCCAACTCACTTGGCCATATGGAGCAGATCAATAGCTACGCCCCTGGCCATCAGGTCAGGTTTGGAAGCTTAAACTATAGTGCCGACATCCACGGAGACTTAATCTTCGACGGATTCGAGCCCATGACAGGTGCGCCGAACAGTCACGACGGACATGATTTTGATCTGCCGTCAGACAGTATTAGGGAGATCGCACTCGCGTTGGCACCGGGAATCAATCCGGAGCAGGTCGTGCCTTCCGAGGACGGGTGATGGACCCTGCCACGGAGGCTGCACCCTCATCGGCGTCAAAGCCGAACACTTATCCCACCTCCTTTGAGAGTGGCATCATCGGACCCCCAAACTCTTCCCCGGTTGCAGGATCCGAACCGCGTGCGTCCGTGCCTATCGAATCAGATTGGGCAGCCGTCATGGAGTTCACCGCCGCGGATATTTTTCACCACTCACCCTTGGGTGATGTGCTGAACTCATTAAGGTCTCTGTCCTTGTCAGGAGACTCTTGGCCGAACTATGTCCGGCTCGAGTGGGGAGCGGACGACGAAGAAATTCATCCCCCACCCACCACCCACTTTATAGCCACTGTCGATGACTTAACCGACGTGCTTGACTTTGACTCCGAAGACATCGATGGTATGGACGACGATGCAGGAGAAGAACAGGAACCACCGCCTATAGGACGCTGGACCGCCACCCCCTCATATGATATTTATATGGTGGATACCCCTAAAGAAAACAATGGCGATGAGGCAACGAAAGATAACCTCTTGGGGAAGCAATCTAGACAACAACGTCATCGGCGCCGCTCCAAGCCCCGCCATAGCAAAAATAGTGATACCGGCACAAGGGATAACAATCCGGATGGTGCCGAAGACGAATACAACCCTGCCCAGCTAGGCTTCGAGCAGGCCGAGCAAGAGGAGGGGCAAGCTAGCCCTAAAGAACAGGCAACTGATGGAGAATCAGAGGACGATAACTACATGCCTCTCTCCGAAGACAAGGTGAGCCTTGGCAACGAAGAATTCATCGTGCCTGAGGATCCCGTCGAGCAAGAGCGCTTCAAACGTCGGCTTATAGCCACTGCAAAAAGCCTGAAGAAAAAGCAACAACAACTTGAAGCTGATCAGGATCTGCTAACGGACAGATGGACCGAGGTCCTGGCTACCGAGGAATACGGACTCGAGCGCCCTAGCAAAAGCTACCCAAAGCGCAGGCTGCTACATCAACTCGAGGAGGAGGCCTTAAAGCCCACGCTATCAGCGCATGATGCGGCTGACCGGCCACCCCGTGGCCGCGACAAAATGGCTTACCAGCCCGAGTCTAGACCGCACCCCGTCGCTAATCAAATGATAATACTAAGGCCCGGGGCTACACGAAGGACCTACGAGAAGTATTGGAAAACAAAGCAGGACAGTCAAGATCGATCTATGGATCACGGGGGCGCACCACAAGACGTGATGATGACTGTAACGCCGGATACAATAAACAAAAGTCTGGTCGAGCCGAATACAATAGACCGGACTCATTCGAACTATGTCGGGATGTAGCCCGGCATAGAGGCGCCGCACACCCCCTATGCTTCACTGATGAAGTTATGGATCATGAATTCCCAGAAGGGTTTAAACCCGTAAATATTGAATCATACGATGGCACAACAGACCCCGCAGTATGGATCAAAGACTTTCTTCTCCACATCCACATGGCCCGCAGCGATGACTTACATGCCATAAAGTACCTACCACTTCAGCTCAAAGGACCGGCTAGGCATTGGCTTAATAGCCCGCCAACAAGCTCCATTGGCAGTTGGGAGGATCTGGAAGACGCATTCCTCGATAACTTCCAGGGCACTTACGTGCGACCACCAGATGCTGATGACTTAAGTCACATTACCCAGCAGCTCGGAGAGTCAGCCAGGAAATTCTGGACTCGGTTCCTAACCAAAAAGAACCAAATTGTCGACTGTCCGGATGCCGAAGCCTAAGCGGCCTTCAAGCATAACATCCGAGACGAATGGCTCGCCCGACATCTCGGCCAAGAGAAGCCAAAGTCCATGGCATCCCTCACGACACTCATGACCCGCTTCTGCGCAGGCGAGGACAGCTGCCTGGCTCGCAGCAATGTCACACCCAAAAACTCAGGCGATTTAGACGCCAGGGATACTAACGGCAAGCCGCGACGGAATAGACACAAACGTCACAATAATAACGACAATGTCGAAGACACAACCGTCAATGCTGGATTCAGAGGCTTTAAATCCGTACAGCGGAAAAAGCCATTCAAGAGAAATGGTCTGGGCTCGTCCAGTTTGGACCGCATACTCGATCGCTCATGTCAAATTCATGGCACCCCTGATAAACCAGCCAACCACACTAACAGAGAATGCTGGGTGTTTAAATAGGCCGGCAAGTTGAATGCCAAAAACAAGGAAAAGGGGCTGCATAGCGACGACGACGAAGAGCCCCGACCGCCAAATACGGGAGGACAGAAGAAATTCCCTCCCCAGGTGAAAACAGTGAATATGATATATGCAACCCATATTCCCAAGCAGGAACGGAAGCATACACTAAGGGACGTCTACGCGATGGAGCCAGTCGCCCCAAAATTTAACCCATGGTCCTCTTGTCCGATCACTTTCGATCGCAGGGACCATCCTACCAGTATCCGTCATGGCGGTTCGGCCGCATTGGTCCTTGACCCCATCATCGATGGATTCCATCTCGCACGAGTCCTCATGGACGGCGATAACAGCCTGAATCTGCTCTATCAGGACACAGTGCGCAAAATGGGCATTGACCCCTCAAGGATCAAGCCCACAAAAACCACCTTCAAGGGTGTCATACCCGGTGTAGAGGCCTGTTGCACGGGCTCAATCACACTAGAAGTGGTCTTCAGATCTCCGGACAATTTTCGGAGCGAGGAGCTAATCTTCGACATCGTCCCCTTCCGCAGCGGCTATCATGCACTGCTCGGACGAACCGCATTTGCCAAATTTAATGCGGTACCACATTATGCATATCTCAAGCTCAAAATGCCGGGACCTCGCGGGGTTATTACAGTTAATGGAAACACAAAGCGCTCGCTTCGTACGGAGGAGCACACTGCGGCCCTCGCAGCGGAAGTACAAAACAACCTTCTTAGGCAAACAACCAACTCGATGATAAAAAACCCGGATACCACCAAGCGAGTCCGGAGTACTCCGCTACAGGATCGTCCGGCACGACCAGAGCTCGACTAGCAATTCGGCCTCTGCCCTAATCCTAGCAAAGCGGCGACATTCATGCCATGCGTACATAACTACACACTTAAAATACCATGGGCATAGGCGGAGGCACGACCATGACACGGTCCATAATGCGACTCGACCGCCCCAGGACACGCGCATTTTTGCACCCCTTTTTCTTTCAGGTCCCTACCTTCAGGAGGCTCTTCCGAAAGACCGGCTATCGGACACATAGCGGGACGGACACACCATGAGGACAAGAAGCTTTGGCATGCAAAGGAATCCTCAGGTGGTCTCTGATAACAATCGTTATACCTATTTTACATAACCGCATACCGCCCGCCCCTAGTTAGGATGTGTCAAACAGTCCTATTCTGCTTATCGCACTACTTGTATATGTACGCTTTGATGTATCATTTCAATGGGAAAATAGTATACAACATCAACTTGCTATTAAGTTTATTTGCCCCTTTTTTTTTACTACTTATTTATTATACCCGTGCATTTTGGCACGACCAGTCTGCCAGGGGCTTCAGTACCCCATAACCTGGCAAGACAAGTCCGAACACTTTCGACAGCGCGGCACCCCAAACTTATAGCACTATATGCATCAGCTCCGAATCATGTCTTGGGTTAATAGTTGGGTTTGCCAGGCTCCTATGTTTTGGTACCTTACGTTCCGCTATATCAGCTAAGGTAGCGCAGGGAGAACTACTGCAATTGTGTCCCGGTTCTTCCGGACAAGCACCTCAATAGAGAAAGCCGAAAACTAACTGTCATGATAAGGCGAGAGCTGGTCGTTGTTCGAGAGGTCTCAAATCTTTAAAGATTTTTTTCGCGTCAGGCGAGGAATCGGCCTCGTCCGATTTAGGCGTGCATAGCACCCCAAGTCCGGCTTTTCGGATACTAGGGGCTTCGCCAAAATTTAAAATTGTAGACTTCTATGGCTAAGTGAGGGCGATAAAGCCGTATAGTCTGATTGCCTCGTTCGTGGCGCTAAACACCTCCTTAAAAGGACGAAAAACTTGGATAAAGAGTGTTTATACTTATCCCGAACACCCTAGTACTAGTTACATGGGGGCGGAAGCCGACGACTGGCCAACTCTCAAGAATTTTTAAAACGACCGCATAGAAGGTAATATTTTAAATTAACAAGCGCTACATAGCGCACATGAACTGGTTTTCATAATACAGGATGACATGATTACATTGATTCAAATATCACATCCTTCGTACATTGATCCGCCACAAGGCGGGCACCCTTAATGACATTGTCATAGTACTGTTCGGGGTGGCGATGTTCCTTGCCCTTCGGCGGCCCCTCCGTCACCAGCTTCTCGGCGTCCATCTTCCCCTAGTGCACCTTCACACGGGCCAAAGCCCTGCGTGCACCCTCAATATAGACGGACCGCTTAATGACTTCAAGCCGTGGACAGGCATTCACCATCCGCTTGATAAAGCCGAAGTAGCTGCTGGGTAGGGGCTCGCCAGGCCACAGCCAGACTATGAAGTCCTTCATGGCCAGTTCAGCCGCCTTGTGGAGTTCGACCAACTACTTTAGCTGGTCGCTCAAGGAAATTGGGTGTTCGGCCCCAATATACTGGGACCAAAACAGCTTCTCCATCGAGCTCCCCTCCTCAGCCCGGTAGAACTCTGCAGCATCAGAGACACTGCGCGGCAAATCTGTGAATGCTCCTGGAGAGCTCCGAATTCGGGTAAGTAAAAGGAAAGTCTCCTCCACATGCTTGATTTGCATAATGAAAGCCATACCCGCAACTATCTTCTTGGCCGCCTCAATTTCCTGGAGGGCCTTCTGGGCTTCGGCCTTAGCGTCTAGTGCGATCTCACGAGCCTTCGCAAGCTCCCACTCTTGCGTCTTGGATTCACGCTCCAAGGACTCAAATTTTTTGATGAAGTCCTAAAGGTCTTGCTGGACCTCATCAACTCGCGCCGCTTGTTTTTCGCGCTCGGTACGCTCCTTGGCCGCTTTGCTTTCGGCCTCGGACAGTGCCTTCTTGAGGGACGCCACTTCGGTCGCGGCCCCTAGTAAAACCCATCATGCTTCTATTAGCATCAACGATGTTTTCCTTTGAATATAACACTCAGACGGGGTATTACTTACCTTTGTTCTCCTCGAGCTGCCTCCTCACGAGGCCGAGCTCTTCTTCGGCCTGCCCAAGGCTCTGCCTCAGTCCGGCGACCTCCGCAGTGGCAGCGGTGGCGGCCAGCAGCGACGCCTGCTTATTCACAAAGACATAATATGATTAGACTCCTAGGAAAACATGTTTGATCCTCTGTTCGGCTTTTCTTCCCAAACACCAAATAGAGTATCAGGGGCTATTGTCTGTACTGTGATACTCTCTTATAACTTAAAATACTTACCTCAAAGCCTGCCAGGAGGCTGGCGCAGGCTTCGGGCAATCCACTTTTCGCGGACTAGACCTTCGCAATCACCGTACTCATAATAGTACGGTGTCCTTCATCAAGGGAAGTGCTTCCACCAAGTTATCCGACGCCTCTGGATGGACAGAGGTTGTCGGCACAGACGGCTCGCCCCCCTTGATGGGCGGCTGCTTGTCTGAATCCGGAACCACTGGAGGTTCCGGTGCAGTATCCGGCTGGGGGCCAAGCCTACTGCGCCCCCCCTCGTCCGAATCCATGGGGATCTTACCCATGAGCCTAGCATCGGGAGTCTCGCCTTGAGGCGTCTCCAGGACTACCTCCTCCTGGCCCGGCATCCTTTGAGATAACACCTCGGTGTCATCCGCGGGCCGGGGGGTAGAAGCCATTGGGAGCGAATAGCTATTCATCTCCGACGAACTCAAGGACCCATCAGAGGAGGGCAAGTCGATGTGGGCTTTGGGCGGACTGCACAAGCAAGTCTCGACATAGTAAGTAAAGCTAAAAACATGCAAAGGGTGTTATGGCATATGGATACTTACGACTTCGCCAGGGGCTTGGCCCTGGGTAGCCACTCCTCCTCGCTGTAGGCGGCGGTTGTAGAGTGGTCCGGTGGGAGAGTCCTTCCCCTCTTGGACCCTTCGGCCTCCTGGGAAGGGGCGACCTTCCTTTTCTTCTCCCCCTCGTTCTGGGGAGAGGTTTTTCCTCTTCCTCCTCCTCGTTGTCGTTGGAGGAGTGCGCCTTGGTGTCTTCGGACGATGAGTCCGGCACCACATTGCACCGGAGACTTTTTCTGGTCCCCACGACCTTCTTCTTGGCCTTCTTCTCCGGCACCTCATAAGGCGCTAGAACCAGCATCTCCGTCAAGAGAGCGGTTGCTGGATCTTCAGGCAACGGAGCCGGACAGTCGATCCGCTCCGCCATCTCCACATATTCCTGTTAGATCGGTGCGGTGGCTTAAGTTCCTCCCACGAATATACTGAGGAAAGGCACATCTTGCAAAATGTAGAATGCTTACCGCATTGGCGTGGCGCTTGGCGCTGAGTCCGCGGTCCTCGGAAGTGGGAGGAGGGACTTCGCTGGACTTGAACAACACCTTCCAGACGTCTTTGTGCATCGTGTCAAATAGCTCTTGCAGTGTCCGGTGTTGGACCGCGTCGAACTGCCACATGTTGAATGCCCGTCTTTGACACGGGAGAATCCGGCGAAATAGCATGACCTGGACCACGTTGACAAGCTTGATATTCTTGGTTATTGAGGGAGTCCTGGATTAGGGGGTATCCGGACAGCCGGACTGTGTACAATGTCCGGACTATTGAAGCGTGGAGATACAAGACTCAAGACTTCGGCCCATGTCCGGATGGGATTTTCCTTGGCGTGGAAGGCAAGCTTGGCGATCCGGATATTATATTTCCTTCCTTGTAACCGACTCCATGTAAACCCTATCCCTCTTCGGTGTCTATATAAATCGGAGAGGTTGGTTCTTAGAAGGCCGATCACAATTACATTCATACCATCATAGGCTAGCTCCTAGGGTTTAGCCTCTACGATCTCGTGGTAGATCTACTCTTGTACTACCCATATCATCAATATTAATCAAGCAGGAAGTAGGGTTTTACCTCCATTAAGAGGGCCCGAACCTTGGTAAACATCTGTGTCCCTTACTTCTTGTTACCATCAGCCTTGACGCACAGATCGGGACCCCCTACCCGAGATCCGCCGGTTTTGACACCGACATTAGTGCTTTCATTGAGAGTTCCTCTGTGACGTCACCGTCAGGCTCGATGGCTCCTTCAATCGTCATTAACGACGCTGTCCAGGGTGAGACATTCCCCCCGGACAGATCTTCGTGTTCGGCGGCTTCGTGCTGCGGGCCAATTCGCCTGGCCACTTAGAGCAGATCGATAGCTATGCCCCCAGCCATCAAATAAGGTTCAGAAACCTGAACTACACACTGGATATCCGCGGAGACTTGATCTTCGACGGATTCGGGCCAGCGCCAGAAACACCGCACGATGAGCACGGCTTAGACCTGCTGTTAGACGTCGCTCGGGATATCGTCCCGGCAGAAACCTTGGATATAGGTCCGGGACAGGTTGCTTCGCCTAAGGACGGAGGGCTAGACCCCGCCCCACAGGCCGTACCTTCATTGGCGATGGAGCCGAACACATGTTTCACCTCTGAGGGAACCTATGACTCCGGACCCCCGGATTCATATCCGGACACAGGTTCCAGTCCGCGCGCCCCCAAGCCCGTCGATCCTGGTTGGGCTCCGGTGATGGAGCTCATCACGGCGGAGGTTTTTCAGCACTCACCCTTTGGTGACATGCTGGACTTATTGAAGTCTCTCTCCTTGTTAGGAGACTCCGGGCCGAACTATGTCTGACTCGAGTGGGAAGGAGACAACGACGGAATTCGTTGCCCACCCACCACCCACTTCATTGCCACGATCGATGATCTAACAGACATGCTTGACTTCGACCCCGAAGACATCGACGGTATGGACGACGATGTAGGAGAATCACAGGAGCCACCACTCACCGGGTGGTGGACGGCCACCTCCTCATATGATATATATATGGTGGACACTCCAACGGAAACTAGTGGCAGCCAGGCAACGGAGGACAATCCCTCAGGAAGAAAGGAAAAGCATGTGCGTTATCGGTACCACTCCAAACCCCGCCACACCAAAAACGGCCCCGGAAACGAGAGTAGTCCGGACGGTGCCAAAAAGGAATACAACCCGAGTCAGCCTACACCTAAGCAGGCCGGACCAATGATGATGGGATACTGGGAGAGGGACAATCACACACCCCCCCTCCGACGACGAGGCAAGCCTCGGCAACGACAAATTCGGCGTACCAGAGGACCCAGGGGAACAAGTTTGCTTCAAGCGATGGTTCATGGCTACAGCAAGGAGCCTGCAAAGGAAACAAGAGCAGCTCACAGCTGACCAAGATGCGCTAGAGGATAGGTGGACCAAGATACTGGCCGCCGAAAAATACGAACTCGAGAGCCCCAATAAAGGGCACACACTGCACAACTGGCTACCTCAACTCGAGCAGAAAAACCACGGGCACGCACACAGACGCCCACGCATTACTACGGTCCAACGCAGCAAGCGGCAGATACGAAGAGGCACCCTCAGACCTCTACATAAAGCTCATAAACATCAAGACAAGGAAGCTGGTGCCAAGTCCGGCAACGCTCAGTCCGACAAACAGGCAAAGAGCAACACAAGCCCTCGACCAAATATACACGCTGGATCAGCCGTGTGAAATTCATGGTACCCCGAGAAGGACGGTAAAGCATACCAATAGAGAATGCAGGATTCTCAAAACAAAGCGGCTGGTCGCACGCCGGAAGCAATAAAGGGGAGATGCCTCGTCAAGACCCCCCAGAGCGTAACAGTATGGCCGACCGCCCAGGACCACCTAAACCACGACAAGTTAATTGCAGTGCCTCTAGACCTAGTAATCCGGGGGCTCCATAACACACAAAGCCCACAAGGGTATGACGCCACGGAAAACATCTCCTAAAAGATGTAAGGCGCAAAGGCCAAGTTCTGTTGGCCCACCACTCTGAACGGTTGCCTTTGGACCATCCAAAAATGCTACGCCAAAGAATAAATCCTCGGCACCTTCCCATACGTTAGCTTACCGTATGCTAACGGGAAAAACCACGTCAACTAGATTCTACGTGGTAAATTACCCAGGCCAACCATCTGGACATCCACTGCGGAGTCCGTACTACCTCATGGTCTAACGACTAGGCACACCAGGGCCCGATTAGGGACCCTGGGAGCAACCAAGAGGACACCTAGCTGTCTTCAAGCATTTCGCATTTGCAAACTAACGATTGACACAGAACAGAATTGGCGGCATGGAATTATCCCGGACACACAAAGGAAGGAACATGCAGGTAGAAGGCAGTTCGGATTCATTCTCGACCCGCTCACAGCCCCCTCCAGTCTGGCCATAACAGGTTCCGTCAAACAACACCTCTTTCCATACATCATACTAATATGCATAGACATAAAATTCTACTACAATACGTAAATAGCAATTACCGTCTGTCATCTATCACCGACGCCTCTGTGCCGAAAATGAAAGCCACGCTCCGCGTTCGCCTGGTTGCACCAGGGGCTCCACAGTACGGCAAGCAAGTCCGACCACCTTTTCGGTCGTTCGGCACCCCGAACTTATAGCACTATATGCATCTGCTCCGAATCATGTCTTGGGTCATTGGTTGGGTTTGCCCGGCTCCCATGTTTTGGTACCTTATGTTCCGTTCTATCGGCTAAGGTAGCGCTGGGAGAACTACTGCGATTGTGTCCCAGTTCAGCCGGACGAGCACCTCAGTAGAGAAAGCCGAAAACCGACTATCATGATGAAGCAAGAGCCGGTCCGCTGTTCGAGAGGTCATAAAATCCCTAAAGATTTATTCCGCATAACGCCATCATAAATGCTAAGTGCGACGGATCGGTCTTCTGATCAAGCGCCAATAGAGCCCCTAGTTTGGCCTTCTGAACACTAGGGGCTGCACCGACCATACTCAAATTCCTATGGCTAAGTGAGAGTAATAAAGCCCTATAGTCCGATTGCCTGGTTCGCGGAAAGATACACCTCCTTAAAAGGACCCAACTGTGGGATAAAGAGCGTTCAGATATATCCCAAACACTCCCGTATCCTTTTTATGAGGGGCCCGAAGCCGACGGCTGGCCAACTCCCAGAATTTGCATACAATAAACAGCCGCACAGGAAGAAGATATGTTCAAATAAAACAAGCAATATATAACAAACATGCCATTATCCCATATTACAACAAGTGGTACAGATGCCCTCAGGGAAATATGATGTCTTTAGTACACTTGTCCGCCACAAGGCGGGCCCCTTTCATCACACCTTCATAATACAGCTCGGGCTTGCGGTGTTCCTTACCCTCCGGCGGCCCCTCAGTGATCAGCTTTTCCGCGTCAAGCCTCCCCCAATGCACTTTCGCATGGGCAAACGCCATACACGCGCCTTCTATGCAGACTGATCGCTGGATAGCATCTAGCCGAGGACAGGCGCCCACGATCCGCTTGACGAGTGCGAAGTAGCTGCTTGGAATCGGATCCGCAGGCCACAGCCGGACAACTAAGTCCTTCATGGCTAGTTCGGCCTCCTGGTGCAGTTCGATCAGCTGTTTCATCTGATCGATAAATGGCACCGGATAGTTCGGCGCCAGATACTGCGACCAGAAATCCCTCTCCGCAGTCTTCTTCTCCTCGGTGCCATAGAATTGAGCAGCATCTGATATGCTGCAAGGAAGATCTGCAAAAGCCCCTGGAAAAATAAGAATTCAGCCCGCCGCTTGGATTCTTCACATTCTAACATACACGAAGCTAAGAATATAGAAGGACTTACCAGCCGCCACTTTTCGGGCCTCCTGAATGTCCCGCGCAACACCTCGGGCTTCTTCCCGAGCACCTTCTGCATCCTCGAGAGCTTGGGCGAGCTCGGATTATTTCCCTTTTAGACTCTTCTCCAAGCTCTCGCTTTTCTTCACAGCTTCCTGGAGCTCCCGCTCAGCGGCGATAACCCTGGCCTCGTGTTTTTCATGAAGCGCCTGTTCGGCCTCAGCCATCTTGTTGGCATCAGCCAAAGCTTTCTTTAGTGCCTCATATTTGGCAGACGCTCCTAGAGCACACAATACTAATTTTTTTATTCTGCACAACCATTCGTTCGTGCCAACTCCAAGACAAATGTTTTCAACATACCTTGCTTGTCTTCCAGTTGCTTCCTCACATGGCCGAGTTCTTCCTTGGACCGCGCAAGGTTTTGCTTCAGTTCGGACACTTCCGCCTCGAAAGCGGAAGTCCTCTCTGCGGATGCCTGTTTTCACACCAAAGGGTATACGTCATTTACACAGGCTCCTGCGAAGGCAGGGGGTTTGATCCCCTGCCCGGCTCTGTCTCCTTCGCCGGACAATGTATCAGGGGCTACTACTTATATTATGACAATTACTTAAGGGTTTCCTAGGAGACATACCTCAAAAGCCTTTATAAGACTAAGGCAGGACGCGTTCAGCCCGCTCTCGGCGGACTGAATCCTTTCAACCACCTCGCCCACAAGGGCCTTTGCTCGTCGACAATAAACGTGTTCCTCAACGCTGTCAATAGACCGCCAGGCAACTCTACTTGAACAGAGGACGCCGGCGGCGTAGGCTGGCCCCCTGCCATCAGGGGGGCTGCTTGCTCGATCCCAGAACCCTAGAGGTCCCGGGGGCCGTATCCATCCCTGCGTGTTTGGCACTAGGAATATGTCCTCCCTGGTCTGGGTCTTGTCGAGATGACACCTCGGTGTCGCGCCCAGACTTGGGGGAAGGGGCCTGCGGAGGCGTCTCACTCGCCAAAGCGTCCGAGCAGTGAATCCTCTGACGAGGACTGGCCAGCGCAGGACCTTGCCGGACTGTGCAATATGTAGGCAACAGTCAAAACCACTATACCAAAAAAAATCCTGGACGCATATGTGTGTTCGGATACTTATGACTTCTCCACGGGCTGGGCCCTGGGATCCCACTCCGGGCTGCTATCGGCGGCCGTGGGGGATGCCCCTGGGAGGGAATGTTTCCCCCTCTTGGGCAATCCGGCCTCCAGAGATGCGGAGGCCATCCTTTTCCTCCCACCATCAGAGTGAGGCTCATCCTCCTCTGCTTCCTCCTCTTCATCCTCGGACGAAGGATTGTTGCTGGAGTCTTCGGATCTAGCGTCCAAAACCTCGCGATGGCGAAGGCCACCCCGGGTCTTCTTGACCTTCTTGGAGGCCTCCTTCTTTGGCGCCTTGTAAGGCACGGGGACCAACATATTCGTCAGAAGAGGTCCGGCCGGTTCCTCCGGCAGGGGGGCTGGACAATGTAGCCGCTCCACCTTCTTTACCCATCCATGAGGTTGCAATGAAATACGATTAGGGTGTCTCCCGCATGATGTGCCAATTAAAGCACGAATAGACAGAGTGTGGTTGTGACTTACCAAGCTGGGAGAATGGGATGATTGATACCCACGGTCCTCGGCGGGGCCCGGCCACGATTTGCCGGACTTAAAGAGCACCTTCCAGATATCCTTGTGGGTGGAGTCATAAAGCTCCTGAAGGGTTTGGTGCTCGGCCGGATCGAACTCCCACAGGGTACAAGCTCGGCGCTGACAAGGGAGAACCAGGCGAACTAGCATCACCTGGACTACGTCGACGAGTTTGACGTCCCTATCGATCACGCCCTGGATGCGTGTCTGGGGCAATAACAGCTCGTCGGACGAGCACCAGTTCGGGCCCTTCTCGGGCCAGGACGTGAGCCGCAGTGGAGCTCCGGATCTGAACTCTGGAGCTGCCGCCCACTTCTTGCCGCGTGGTTCGGTGATATAGAACCACTGCTGCTGCCACTCCTTGATGGAGTCGTTGAAAGCGCCTTTCGGCCAGACAGCCTTGGGCATCTTGCTTACCATGGCGCCGCCACACTCGGCATGTTCGCCACTCACCACCTTGGGCTTCACATTGAAAATCTTCAGCCATAGGCCGAAGTGAGGTGGGATCCGGAGAAAAGCCTCGCACACGATGATGAACGTTGAGATATTGAGGAAGGAGTTGGGGGAAAGATCATGAAAATCGATCCCGTAGTAGTACATGACTCCCCGAACGAATGGGTGAAGGAGAAACCCGAGCCCATGGACGAAATGGGGAAGGAACACGACTCTCTCATGAGATTCCGGAGTAGGGACGACCTGTCCCGCCGGGGGAAGACGGTGGCCGATCTTCTGGGCCAAATACCTGGATCCCCGGAGCTTCTTGATGTCCTTCTCCTGGATAGTTGAGGCCATCCATTTGCCTCCTGCTCCGGACATCTTCAGAGAACTTCCCTTCGGTGGGGGAGAAGAGTGCTTGGGCGTTAGGGCTCGCACAAAGGGGAATGAGCTAGCAGGAGAAGGAGGCGTGGGTAAAAGAGAAAGGAACCTGACCTCCTTATAAAGGCGATAAAGGCTTTTTGTGCTTCCCCACTTGCCTGGTGGAACCCGTCCGCCTCCCGCTCGCCGCAATTAGCGGCATAGTTAGATTACCCATGCCCGTATTGATGAGAATCCCGTAATAAGGGGACATGATCTCGGCTTTGACAAGACGTGTCACAGAAACCGCCTCGTGATATGCGTTGTAGCTGGTTGTGGGGAAACGGTTCAAATAGTGATCCGACCGTAATAACATGTCACGTCATCAGAAAAAGTTGTCAGCACATTGCATTTGTGAAATATCATTCTCTCTACGGTGGTATGTGAAGATCATCTTGCAGATCCGGACACGGTCTACGTGTTCGATAACCATTTTGGAGTATTCGGAGGAGGAACCCGCCTTGCAATGCCGAAGACAATACTGCGCGCCAGACTCATCGTCATTGAAGCCTGGTTCAGGGGCTACTGAGGGAGTCCTGGATTAGGGGGTATCTGGACAGCCGGACTGTGCACAACGTCCGGACTATTGAAGCATGGAGATACAAGACTCAAGACTTCGGCCCGTGTCCGGATGGGACTTTCCTTGGCGTGGAAGGCAAGCTTGGCGATCCGGATATTATATTTCCTTCCTTGTAACCGACTCCATTTAAACCCTAGCCCTCTCCGGTGTCTATATAAATCGGAGAGGTTGGTCCTTAGAAGGCCGATCACAATTACATTCATACCATCATAGGCTAGCTCCTAGGGTTTAGCCTCTACGATCTCGTGGTAGATCTACTCTTGTACTACCCATATCATCAATATTAATCAAGCAGGAAGTAGGGTTTTACCTCCATTGGGAGGGCCCGAACCTGGGTAAACATCTGTGTCCCTTACTTCTTGTTACCATCAGCCTTGACGCACAGATCGGGACCCCATACCCGAGATCCGCCGGTTTTGACACCGACAGTTATCATATTCTTGACGCAGTTCTGGAGTCCGGTCAGCTCCGTGGATGGACCCTAGGCTAGGCCCTTCCTCTTCCAGGAAGTGAGACACATAGGGATGCCATATCGGAATTCGGGGGCCGCCACCCAGTTGGCGTCGTGCGGCTTGGTGATGTAGAACCACCCCGATTGCCACCCCTTCACAGTCTCCACAAAGGAGCCTTCGAGCCAGGTGACGCTGGGCATCTTGCCCACCATGGCACCACCACACTCCGCCTGCTGGCCGACTACTATCTTCGGCTTCACGTTAATATCTTTAGCCAAAGGCCGAAGTGGGGCCTGATGCGGAGAAAAGCCTCGCACACGATGATAAACGCTGAGATGTTGAGGATGAAGTTAGGGGCCAGATCATGAAAATCCAGCCCGTAATAGAACAGGAGCCCGCGGACAAATGGGTGGAGGGGGAATCCCAGTCCGCGGACAAAGTGGGCGAGGAACACGGCCCTCTCATGGGGTCCTGGAGTCGGAATGATCTGCCCGCATCCGGGAGCCGGTGTGCAATATCTGCGGCCAAGTATCCGGCTGCCCGGAGCTTCATAATGTCCTCCTCCATCCACCCACTTGCCTCCCGCTCCAGACATGTTTTGCTGTGCGGAGAAGGTGAGATCTGGGGCGCTGGAGCTCGAGTGTGCAAGAATGGATGAGCAAAGAAGGAAGGGGGCGTGCGTGAACGATGAGAATTCTTATCTGTTTATAAAGGCAGTAGAAGTTGTGCACCTCCCCACTTCCCTGTTAAGATCGCTTATTTCCCAAGCGCCACGATTGATGGCGTGGTTGGATTACCCATACCCGTATTGATGATAATCCCGTGATAAGGGGACACGATCTCTGCTTCGACAAGACGTGTCAAGGAAACCGCCTCGCATTACGTGCAATGGATGGTTGTGAAGAACGGTTCGAATAAATGACCGGTCCGTGGCATGATGTCATGCTACAAAAAGTTGTCAGCAGATTAGATTTGTGGAATATCGTGCTCTCTATGGTGGTATGTGGGATTTATTTCGCAGAGCCGAACACGATCCTTGTGTCCTAAATCTTCTGTGGAGTATTCGGAGAAGGAACCCGCCTTGCAATGCCGAAGACAATCTGCGCGCCGGACTCATCGTCATTGAAGCCTGGTTCAGGGGCTACTGAGGGAGTCCTGGATTAAGGGGTCCTCGAACAGACGGACTATATACTTTGGCCGGACTGTTGGACTATGAATATACAAGATTGAAGACTTCGTCCCGTGTCCGGATGGGACTCTCCTTTGCGTGGAAGGCAAGCTTGGATATTCGGATGTGTAGATTTCCTTCTCTGTAACCGACTCTGTGTAACCCTAGCCCACTCCGGTGTCTATATAAATCGGAGGGTTTAGGCCGTAGGACGACAACAATCATAATCATAGGCTAGCATCTAGGGTTTAGCCTCTACGATCTCGTGGTAGATCAACTCTTGTAATACTCATATCATCAAGATCAATCAAACAGGAAGTAGGGTATTACCTCCATCGAGAGGGCCCGAACCTAGGTAAAACATCGTGTCCCCTACCTCCTGTTACCATTAGCCTTAGACGCACAGTTCGGGACAGCCTACCCGAGATCCGCCGGTTTTGACACTGACAATGATTCCATTACAGTCTCTGATGACAGCAGTTCAGAAGCTTCTGATGAGTTAGTTTTGGTTGTGATCCCCCACCAGCCACAATAACTGATGGAGCAGCCACCAGCCCAGGACCACCTTAACATCTCTGTGACTCTGCACCACCATGGGATCCAGTTTGCTCTGTCTGCCGAAGGAAATGATCTTCTGTCCTCGCTCATTGCTGAACCTGTCCCTCGTCAACAGCTCAACATGTTTTTGTTCAATGCTCTGCACCCTCTTATTGCTACTATTGGGCCCTGGAGGCATAGCTATGGCATGCGGGATATCACTACTGAAGTCTTTGTTCGTGTAGACTCCACTTCTTCAAGTTTACAGTTCTCTCAGTTGACTGCGCCTGTCACCACAGCCTCTTCAGTGATCATTTCAGAGCTGCCAATGAGGAGGAACCCCATGCTCCTATGGAAGCTGTCCCCCCCAGCACTGATGCTGGGCTTGCTGCACCTGTCACCACAACCTTTTCAGTGATCATTTCTGTGCTGCCCGATGAGGAGGAACTCCCTGCTCCTATGGATGCTGTTCTCTCCAGCACTGATGATGGGCTTGCGTCTCATCCTGCCTCTGAAGCCAATCACTTTGCTGCTTCAAACTCTGAAGGATTGGTCCTTGCTTCTGTTGAGATGGCTTTGGTTCCCACTGGTCCTCTGCTGACCCATGGTCGTCGCCCTTGTGCTCCAGCTCCAATCTCCATGACTGAAGTTCGACGCAGCAATCGTATCAACAAGTATAATGGCTTCTGTGTGCCCCCTCCATCTGATAACGTGGTGCCTTATAAAGTCAAGCTTCGTGGGACCCCTATTGTGGCCTCCTCCTCCACGGCCATGGATGATGATCGTACGGCAATCCCTCCACCAACCTCTATTGCTACTCTCCAAGCTATTGGTGTTCATCACTGCGCTGTCCCTGCTAATAAGCTTACTTCTGAAGCTTTGCTGTCTGCTCCACCCTCCCCTGAAGAATCATCGCATGCAGGTACTTCTCAGACAGGTATTTCTTCGACAGAGGAGGGGGGCACTACTGCTTCGCCTAGCTCTGCTTGACTGAGTTTGTCTTTCAATGACTGTTTTGCATTTCTGGAACATTCTCTCATCGAACATTAGGGGTTTAAATTCTGAAGACAAGCAACTAGCTATTAATAACGCGATCAAGGCCAGTGGGTGTTCTATTGTCTATTTCCAAGAGACAAAAAAGACTTCTTTTGATCTTGCGTTTATCAAATCTTGTTGCCCACATCAGTTTGACCAATTTGCTTATGTTCCCTCTCGTGGATCTTCTGGCGGCCTAGTTACTATCTGGAAAAGTTCTATGTTTCCGGGAACTGTCATGTTTTCTGAATCTTATGCCTTGGTAGTTAACTTTGTCAGTACGTAGAGCTCTCAGAACTGGATACTGTCTAACATTTACGGTCCTTGCTCGGGTGAGGAACGTGACACATACACCACTTGGCTATACGAGCTAGATATCCCGAACATGAGCGACTGGCTTCTTCTTGGCGATTTCAATTATATCAGAGCACCTGATAACTATAATAAACCAGGCGGTAGCATTTTGTACACGACCACATTCAATGATATTATACGCTCACAAAACTTAATTGAACTTCCTATTAAAGGTCGTGCTTACACATGGAGTAATATGCAACAAGATCCATTATTAGAACAACTCGACTAGTTCTTTACCTCTCTGCATTGGACTAATATCTACCCGAAGACGCTTGTTAAACCCCTCGGTAAGCCTGTCTTTGATCATATCCCTTGCGTTATCTCCATTGAGACAAAGATCCCTAGAAGTAAACTGTTTCAATTTGAGCCTTTTTGGATCCTGCACCCGGGCTTCATGGATTTGGTAAAGGATACCTGGTCAAAACCTGTTCGCTCTACAAATGCTGCAACTACTCTTTGTTGTAGATTTAAGGCCCTTCGATACGCCTTAAAAAACTGGAGTAAACACATTTCTCGCCTATCCATTGCTATTGAAAACTGTAATATAAGTCTGGATGATTTGGATGAACTTGAGAATAAATGTGTTTTGACGATCCCCGAGGCCAATTTTTGACAGATTCTCAAGAAACACCTCCTACGTCTCCTTCAATACCAAAATCAATACTGGAAAAAATGATGCACAATCTGTTGGATCAAGTTTGGAGACGAGAACATGAAATTTTTTCAAGCTGTGGACACCGAGCGTTATCATAGAAATAACATTACTTGCCTCCATGATGAGGTTGGGAACCAGTTTGATGATCACCCGGCAAAAGAAGCTCCTTTGTTCCAAACCTATAAAGATCGGCTAGGTACAACGACACACTCTGAGATGAGATTTGATCTACCCACCATTATCCAGAGAGCTACCTGTCTCGATCAACTCACTGACCCTTTTACACATGCTGAAATTGACGATGTGGTGAAAGAGATGCCTGCTGATCGAGCCCCTGGCCTAGATGGTTTTAGTGGCTCTTTCCTCAAAGCTTGCTGGCCTATCATAAAACATGACTTCTACAATCTCTGCTCCCAATTCCATGATGGCACGCTTGATCTCACTAGCACCAATGATGGGCTAATCACTCTCATTCCAAAGGTGACCTCTCCTGAGTCGGTAAATGATTACCGCCCGATCACACTTCTCAACTGCCGTCTCAAGTTGATAACTAAGTTGCTGGCCAACAGGTTTCAACGAGTCATTTTGCATCTTGTCCACCGCAACCAATATGGTTTCATTAAGGGGCGCACCATACAGGATTGTTTGGCCTGGTCGTTCCAATACATCCATCAGTGTCAAGCTTCAAAGAGGAAAATTATCTTACTAAAGCTAGACTTTGCCAAGGCGTTTGACACCATCAGCCATGATGGGGTTTAATGACAAATGGATTGCATGGATCAAAACCATCTTTGGCTCTAGTCGCTCCTCGGTGTTGCTAAATGGTGTACCGGGTTGGCAATTTCACTGCCGTAGTGGAGTACGTCAAGGGGATCTGCTCTCTCCCCTCATTTTTGTGCTTGCTACGGATCTGCTTCAGGCTGCTATCAATGATGCTTTCAGACAGGGTAAAATTGACCTGCCTTTTCCATGTGATACGATGAATGACTACCCGGTTATTCAATACGCCGACGACACCATCCTTGTACTGCCAGCGTGCCCCTGTCAAATCTCCCTAATCAAAGAGATTCTCACCGATTATGCATCCTCTATTGGGCTCACAATCAACTTCCACAAATCCACATTGATACCCATCAACTTGGACGAAACGGAGACCATTGCTCTAGCTAACATATTTGGCTGTTATGTTGGCAGCATGCCTTTCACGTACCTGGGTCTTCTGCTTGGGACAACAAAACCAACGGTTCAAGACCTCATGCCCATCGTTTGCAGTGCTGAACGTCGTCTCACCCCAACTATTGCAATGATGTCGTACGGGGGTAAGCTCTCTTGGCTCAATGCTACAGTCACGTCCTTGCTGATTTATGCCATGTGCACCTTGCAAATACCTCCCAAGATTCTTGATATGCTTGACAAAATCAGACGTCGGTGTCTTTGGACCCAAAAAACTGAGCATGGTGACAAGTGTAACTCCCTTGCTGCCTGGGATATGGTTTGCAAACAAAAAAAATGCGGAGGGCTGGGAGTGATCAACTTGAAAGTTCAAAATGAAGCCCTCCTCTTGAAATTTTTGCACAAATTCTATAACAAGAAGGATATCCCGTGGGTTAGCTTGATCTGGAATGCCTACTACTTTGATAAAGTACCACACGCCTCCGACCCAGTATGCTCTTTCTGGTGGCGTGACATTTTTAAACTCACGCCAAAATTCCATGGGGTTTCTAAAGTTACGGTGGTTGATGGGACGACAACGCTTTTTTTTGGAAGGACCTCTAGCTGGATAACGTTATACTGGATTCTCACCCCCAAGCTTTTTCATTTGCGCTGCATGAAGACATCTCTGTCAAGCGTTTCTTGGAGAGCACGACACTGCATGAGAACTTCCATCTACCGCTCACGCCCCAAGCACTCGATGAATTGCTGGATCTCCAAGCTCTTTCCTTGCAAACCAACCCGACCACCTCGACCTCGGATATCTGGTTATACGTATGGGGCAAAGCTGATTTCAAGGCGTCTGACTACTACAAGTTTTGCTTCCGAGAAGCCCGGGCCGACCCCACCTTCAACATGCTTTGGCGACCTAAATGTACAATGAAGCTCAAGGTGTTCGGGTGGCTGCTCTTCCATGATCGTCTCAACACGCGCAATATGCTGAAAAGACGCCATTATAATACTGGAAATAACTATGACTGCCTCCTTTGTGGTCAGCACGTTGAAGAAACGGTTGATCATATGATCTTCACGTGCCCCTTTAGCCGTGCCTGTTGGAGCAAGTTGCAAATCACGTGGCCCATGTTCAGCTCGCGATTGGAGGTCGTTGGTGAGGTTAAGGCAGCCTGGCCTAACCAACTCTTTGTGGAAATTTTTATTACCGCTACCTGGAGTCTTTGGAAGGAAAGAAACAACAATCACTTCAAGGGGGGTGGCCCCTTCCATTCGATCTTGGATGGATAGATTCAAAAAAGACTTTCGGCTTCTCCAACATAGGGTCAAAGAGGCACATATTGCCTCTGTGCTTGACTTTTGTAACTCTCTCTTGTAACTTTAACTTCTTCATTCTTATCCGTGGGCATCCTTTGTAGGTGACCCCCCTTCTTTTGTACATACCACCCCACCATGTAACCACCCTATATATATGTGAGTAAAACAACAGTAGGAGCCTCTCCTACTATCTATTTTGTCAAAAAAAGACATAAGCTTAAACCCTAGTTTATGCATTGCTTCGTAAGGGGATGATTTGGATCCATATGTTTCATGTTATGGTTAGATTTATCTTAATTCTTCTTTCGTAGTTGTGGATGCTTGCGAGAGGGGTTAATCATAAGTGGGAGGCTTGTCCAAGTAAGGACAACACCCAAGCACTGGTCCACCCACATATCAAATTATCAAAGTAACAAACGCGAATCATATGAGCTTGATGAAAACTAGCTTGACATTAATTCCCATGTGTCCTCGGGAGTGCTTTTCTTTATATAAGAGTTCGTCAAGGCTTGTCCTTTGCTATAAAAGGATTGGGCCACCTTGCTGCACCTTTTCTACATTTGATACTTGTTACCCATTATGAATTATCTTATCACAAAACTATCTGTTACCGATAATTTCAGTGCTTGCAGAGAATACCTTGCTGAAAACCGCTTGTCATTTCCTTCTGCTCCTCGTTGGGTTCGACACTCTTACTTACTACTATAGATCCCCTATACTTGTGGGTCATCAAGACTCCTTTCTGGCGCCGTTGCCGTGGAGTGAAGTGCCTTTGGTAAGTTGAATTTGGTAAGGAATAATTTATATAGTGTGCTGAAATTTCCTGTCACTTGTTGCTATGGAAAATTATCCTTTGAGGGGTTTGTTCAGGGTATCTTCAACCTACTGAACCTACTGATAATATTTATTTTGAAATTCCTTCAGGTATGATAGAGAAACTGCTAGCTAATCCTTATGCTGGAGATGGAACATTACATCCTGATATGCATCTAATCTATGTGGATGAAGTTTGTGGATTATTTAACCTTGCCGGTTTGCCCGAGGATGAAGTCAAGAAGAAGGTCTTCCCTTTATATTTGAAGGGAAAGGGATTGACATGATATAGGCTATGTGATGATATTGGGACTTTGAATTACAACCAATTGAAATTGGAATTTCATCAAAAGTTTTATCATATGCATCTGGTTCATCGAGATCAGAATTATCTTTATTATTTTTGGCCTCGTGAAGGAGAAAGTATCGCTCAAGCTTGGGGGAGGCTTAAGTCAATGTTAAATTCATGCCCCAATCATGAGCTCTCAAGAGAAATTATTATTCAGAATTTTTATGCTCGACTCTCTCGTTATGATCAATCCATGCTCGATACTTCTTGTACTGGTCTTTTATGAAGAAGACTATTGAATTCAAATGTGATTTATTGGAAAGAATTAAACACAACTCTGAAGATTGGGAACTCGAAGAAGGTAAGGAGTCAGGTATAAACCTCAAGTTTGATTGTGTTTAATCTTTTAGGAACTTGACTTTGAGATAGTAGCTTCTTTCTGTGAATCATTTGCTACTCATGTTGATCTCTCTAAGGAGAAGTGGTTTAAATATCATCCTCCCATTGAAGTGAAAGTAGTAGAACCTATTAAAGTTGAAGAATAAACTATTACTTACAATGTTGATCCTGTTATTCCTACTGCTTATATTGAGAAACCACCTTTCCCTGTTAGAATAAAGGAACACACAAAAGCTTCAGCTATGGTTCGTAAGAGTTATACTAGAATACCTACACCCCGTGAATAAACTAAAGTTGAACCTAGTGTTGCTATGGTTAAAGATCTCTTGGTCGATAATATTGATGGGCATGTTATTTATCTCTGTGATGAAGCTGCTAGAATTGCTAGACCTGATACTAAAGATAAACATAGACCTATTGTTGGCAGGCCTGTTGTTTCTGTTAAAATAGGAGATCATTGTTATCATGGCTTATATGATGTGGGTGCTAGTGTAAGTGCAATTCCCTTTACTTTATATCAAGAAATTATGAATGATATTGCACCTGCTAAAATAGAAGATATTGATGTTACTATCAAGCATGCTAATAGAGATACTATATCACCAATTGGGATTGTTAGAGATGTTGAAGTCTTGTGTGGGAAAATAAAATACCATACTGATTTCTAGTTCTTGGTTCCCCACAAGATGATTTTTGTCCCATTATATTTGGTAGACCTTTCTTGAACACTGTTAATGCTAAGATAGATTGTGAGAAAGAAACTGTTACTGTAAGTTTTGGGGATGTGACTCATGCGTTTAGTTTCTCTAAATTTCATAGACAACCCGATGACAAAGAATTGCCTAGTAAAGATGAAATTATTGGTCTTGCTTCTATTGTTGTGCCTCCTACTGATCCTTTAGAACAATATCTGGTAGACCATGAAAATGATATGTTTATGAATGAAAGTAAGGAATTAGATGAAATATTTTTAACCAAATGCCTGTTTTGAAACACAACTTGCCTGTTGAGATTCCTGGGGATCCTCCTCCACCCAAGGGTGATCCCGTGTTTGAGCTTAAACAACTACCTGCTACTCTGGAATATGTTATCTTGATGAGAAAAAGATATATCATGTTATTATTAGTGCTAACCTTTCAGAACATGAGGAAAAGAGATTATTGAAAACTCTAAAGAAGCACCGTGCCACTATTGGATATACTCTTGATGATCTTAAGGGCATTAGTCCCACTCTATGTCAACATAAAATTAATATGGAGCCAAGATGCTAAACTAGTTGTTGATCACCAACTTTGGTTAAATCCTAAGATGAAGGAAGTGGTAAGAAATGAAATATTAAAGCTTCTGGTAGCTGGTATAATTTATCCTATTGCTGATAGTAGATGGGTAAGTCCTGTTCATTGTGTCCCGAAGAAATGAGGTATTACTGTTGTTCCTAATGATAAAAATGAATTGATTCCACAAAGAATTTTCACAAGTTATAGAATGGTTATTGATTTTAGAAAACTAAACAAAGCTACTAGGAAAGACTAATACCCTCTACCTTTTATCGATCAAATGCTAGAAAGACTATCAATACATACACATTTTTGCTTTCTAGATGGTTATTCTGGTTTTTCTCCAATACCCGTGTCAAAAGAGGATCAAGAAAAGACTACTTTTAATTACCCTTTCGGTACCTTTGCTTATAGATGTAAGCCTTTTGGTTTATGCAATGCACCTGCTACCTTTCAAAGATGTATGACTACTATATTCTTTGACTTTTGTGAAAAGATTGTTGAGGTTTTCATGGATGATTTCTCTATTTACGGAACTTCTTTTGATGATTGCTTGAGCAACCTTGATCAAGTTTTCAGAGATGTGAAGAAACTAATCTTGTCTTGAATTGGGAGAAGTGCCACTTTATGGTTAATGAAGGTATTGTCTTGGAGCATAAAATTTCTTAAAGAGGTATTGAAGTGGATAAAGCTAACATTGATGCTATTCAAAAAATGCCATGTGCTAAAGATATCAAAGGTATAAGAAGTTTCCTTGGTCATGTTGGTTTCTATAGGAGGTTTGTTAAAGACTTCACTAAAATTTGTAGGCCTCTCACTAATCTCTTGCAAAAAGATGTCCCATTTGTTTTTGATGATGATTGTGTAGAAGCATTTGAAATACTTAAGAAAGCCTTGATTCCCGCACCTATTGTTCAACCACCTGATTGGAACCTACCCTTTGAAATTATGTGTGATGCCAGTGATTATGCTATTGGTGCTGTTCTAGGACAAAGGGTTGATAAGAAATTAAATGTCATTCATTATGCTAGCAAAACCATAGACAATGCTCAAAGAAATTATGCTACTACTGAAGAAGAATTTTTAGCACTTGTTTTTGCTTCTGGTAAGTTCAGATCTTACATTTTTCTTCTAAAGTAATTGTTCACACTGATCATGCTGCTATTAAATACCTTATGGAAAAGAAAGATGCTAAACCTAGACTTATTAGATGGGTTCTCTTGCTACAGGAGTTTGATTTGCATATTATTGATAGAAAGGGGGCTGAGAACCCCGTAGCAGATAACTTGTCTAGGTTGGAGAATGTTCTTGATGACCCACTACCTATTGATGATAACTTTCACGATGAACAATTAGCTGTCATAAATGCTTCTCGTAGTACTCCATGGTATGCTGATTATGCCAATTACATTGTTGCTAAATTTATACCACCTAGCTTCACCTACCAACAAAAGAAAAAGTTTTTATATGATTTAAGACATTACTTTTGGGATGATCCACACCTTTATAAAGAAGGAGTAGATGGAGTTATTAGACATTGTGTACCTGAGCATTAACAGGAACAAATCCTACGCAAGTGTCACTCTGAGGCCTACGGAGGGCACCATGCTGGTGATAGAACTGAAGGAAATATGCCCTAGAGGCAATAATAAAGTTGTTATTTTATTTTTCCTTATTCATGATAAAGGTTTATTATTCATGCTAGAATTATATTGATCGGAAACCTTTATACATGTGTGAATACATAAACAAACAATGTGTCCCTAGTGAGCCTCTACTAGACTAGCTCGTTGATCAAAGATGGTTAAGGTTTCCTAACCATGGACATGAGTTGTCATTTGATAACGGGATCACATCATTAGGAGAATGATGTGATGGACAAGGCCCATCTGTTAGCTTAGCATAATGATCATTCAATTTTATTGCTATTGCTTTCTTCATGTCAAATACATATTCCTTCGACTATGAGATTATGCAACTCTCGGATACCGGAGGAATGCCTTATGTGCTATCAAATGTCACAACGTAACTGGGTGATTATAAAGATTCTCTACGGGTATCTTCGAAGGTGTTTGTTGAGTTGGCATAGATCGAGATTAGGATTTTTCACTCTGAGTATCGGAGAGGTATCTCTGGGCCCTCTCGGTAATACACATCATAAGCTTGCAAGCAAACGACTAAGGAGTTAGTCACAAGGTGATGTATTATGGAACGAGTAAAGAGACTTGCGGGTAACGGGATTTAACTAGGTATGAAGATACCGACGACCGAATCTCGGGCAAGTAACATGCCAGTGGACAAAGAGAATTATGTATGTTGCTATAACAGTTCGATCGATAAAGATCTTCGTAGAATATGTAGGATACAATATGGGCATCCAGGTTTCGCTATTGGTTATTGACCGGAGAGGTGTCTCAGTTATGTCTACATAGTTCTGGAACCCGTAGGGTTCGCACGCTTAACGTGCGATGACGATATAGTATTATATGAGTTATGTGATTTGGTGAACGAATGTTGTTCAGAGTCTCGGATGAGATCACAGACATGACAAGGAGTCTCGAAATGGTCGAAAGGTAAAGATTGATATATAGGATGATGGTATTCGGACACTGGAAGTGTTTCGGAGGGTATCGGGTACATATCGGGTCACCGGAAGGGGTTCTGGGCACCCTCGGCAAAAGATATGGGCCTTATGGGCCAAGAGGGGAAACGCACCAGCCACTAGGGGCTGGTGTGCCCCCCATATTGGCCGGCATAAGGAGGGGAAGGAAAGGGGAGAAGGGAAAGGAAAGTGTGGATTAGGATTACCACTTCCTTCCCTCTCCCCCCATTTCCTTCTCCCTCGGTTAAATATGGCAGGGGGCGCCACTTGGGGAAGACCCCAAGTAGGATTCGACCTAATTTGGGTGCCTCCTGACAGCCTCCGCTCTCCCTCACACCTATATATATATATACATCTGGGCTATTCTGTTACGTGTAACAGAATATTATTCTGTTACCCTTTTTGAACTGATGAATCCGAGCGGTTGTACTGATTCTGTTATTTCGTTGAACTGGTTGTTTTTTATTGAAAGGGCAAATAAGAGCCACCTCCGCTCTCTCGCCTTTCAGCCGGCCACTCCAGCCGTCGACCAAGGTGCTTGTGGTCGATCCCTCCACCTGCTCGCCTCCCTCCTGGCAACCCAGGCCCTACCCCAGCCACAGCGATGGGCGCCGGGGCGCGGGCGACGGCGGCGGCGGTGGCGCTGCTGCTGGAGCTCATGTGGTGGAGAGAAGTGTGGCTTGGGTGCGTACATGCGCGAGCTCGTAGCAGAGGCGCCCTGCAACGGACGGCGCTGGGGCGAGGAGGGGCCGCGGAGAGCTCCGGCCATAGAGGGCGCAGCGTGCCCCAAGAGCACGCACGGAGCTGGCCGAAGGAGACGGCGGCCACGCGCGGCGCCGGCGTCCGCCTCAGTGCCAGCACGGACGAAGTAGCTACCACCTGCAATCAGTACCAAGCATCATGGCTTGCGAAGGCGCGGAGCGGCACAAGCGGCCGGGCCGCCGGGTGGCGTGCATGGAGGGCGCCTGCTTCGGGCGCGTGCCGCTGAGCTAATACTCGCTGCTGCAGGTGCGGCGGGTGGTGCAGGGGCTGGGTTGCAACGGCTTTAAGGTCTGCGAGGACCGTGCCCTGTTCTCCGTCTCCGCCTGGCACGGCCGCCGCTTCGACTGCCCGCCGGCCGGCCCTGTCCTATGGTCTGGATTCGATTTCACTACTACTGGTAATACCACCCATGGACATTAGCTAGCTAGCTAGGCATTTCATCACATCCAAAATCTCATTTCTTCTTCTGATTGTTTCGTCGGTACTCTATTGTAGACTGAATTTGGGGGCATGCCCTGCTTGTTTTGGACTGAACTTGGGGGCGTACCCATGCCATGGGTGTGTGTCTGTTCATAGCAGGGTGCATGCCTCCCCGTTTCTGGTTCAGATTATTGCATAGATTTTTGCAGGAATGATGAAGTGATCTGCCGATTGATCATCGATGGGATTTGGATGGTTTGGTGGTTTATTTTTCTATAACTGTGTTTGATCTTTCCATTCAATCGAATCGTGCCCAAGACAGCAGGTTGCATTTTGGTGAAAAGGGGATAAACCCAGATGCAATTAGGTCCTGATGAGTTCGGTAAAACTTTCTTGTCATCATAAAAACAGAGTACTCGTATTGATCTATGTGTATGTTTGTACTGGGGTATTTTTTATAGAGTAGTGTTGAATAAGGTGATGCTGGTCGTGTTGTTTTTTCCATCCCAAAAACATAGTACTCGAACTGATCTTTTGTATGAGTTTGTATTGAGTGTACTTTTCATATACCAGACTTTTACTTTGTTTTCCTCACAAGTATTTTGTCGATTTTGAACTTCCGTTTTTTCTGTTGTAGAACTTACCAAGTTTTCTCCCAGTAAAATGTGCACTCTCTTTTTGAAACAATGTATGAATGTTCACATGGAGAGTAATTGAACTTTTGAGCACTTTCTTTTTATATAAACATGCTTTTTCTCACCCTTTATTATTACCTTCATGTGGAAAGTGCCACATTTTTTTTCGTAGGTGAAACCTTTTGCTGTGCGGGTTTTGGACTTACCTGTCTTTCTAGTTTGAACTCACCCAACAATTTTTACATTGATATTTATTAGTGTTTTTTATTTTTTGTATTGCACGATCGTCATGTTCTTTTCACACTGGGAACTTCCCGCGTATTCTTTTAAGTTCCTTTTTATCTAAACATCTTGTTTTCTCAACTTTGATCCACTGAATTTTTATTTTCTTTTTTGAGCTGCCACAAATTTTTTGTGTGTGGTTGGACTGATCTTTGTGTGTGTTTGCACTGAGGTTTTTTTCACAATCCAAAATGTTTTAGGGGTTGATCACTTGAACTGAAGGTGTCATCATATCCGAACTTGTGAGGTTCATCATTTTTTTGTGAATTCAACCCCATTTGTTCTTTCTTGCACACACATCCAATTGTACATCATTTTTTTATTACCTGTAGATGAAACTCTATTTTTAGCTGAACTTTTCCCGCAGGTGTACATGAATTTTTTACCTGTAAATGAGCTCTCCTCTTTTCTTGAATTTTCAGTGTAGATGGCATGATTTTTTCCATTCAGTTCACTGTTTATTTTGAAACTGAATATGCACAAGAGAAGGACCACATGCATCCAACAATCTGACGAGGTTACAGAAAGGGTTCAAGTAGTATTATAAAAAATCAAGTAGTACCAAGCTCTCTTTATTTTGTTTGTTGTAGTTCCTCAAAGTGATGTAGCATACACATAATTGCTTTTTTAGGAGCTTTAAGTATTGTTTCGGTCAACATAGGACCATCAATTGTAAAAGTGGCGAACTGAACATAACTTATTTCTATGGATCTCAATGGAGTAAAATAGGGAGCAGTATGTGAACGGCAGTACAAGAACGACGAGCATGGCTGTGGCATCCAGCGATGGCATCATTAGCAAGATGGTGTAGAAGGCCCCTAAGGAATCCCTTGAACTTAGGATGCAGTGGCAGCAGGGACTTTTATTGTTGAATCCACTGAACTGAAGGGAGCTCCTTCGACCTGTAAGATGGACGGAAAAAACCATATAAGCTGAAATGAAATTTATCAAGGTCGAAATGACCGTAGTCATGTAAAACATGTAAAAATAACAACAAGTTCATGCACAGTAACATTAGAAGTACACAAAGAGACCTAAACAGAAGTTCTGTACTTTGAAATACTTCATTTAGTTCCCAAATACTTCACCCGTTTCGAAATATGAACTTCTATATTTATTTTCTTAGAACTTATTATGTTTTCCCTGCAAATTTCATGGGTTTTTTGTGTTTCATGTTTTTTGTTTATTTTTGTTTCTGTTTTTCTATGAACTTATTATTAGAGAGACTCCTTTTTCTTTTTCAATTCAAAAGTGAGCAAAGACTAGTTTTAGGTATCAATATAATCAACATTTTTCTATGAACGGCCTGGTCGCTGCGATAGTGAACGGCCTGGGGCGACGGTATTGGACTGAGTACATAGCCGAGGCTGATAAGGGTAGCATGTAGCAGAGCTACATGGACTCCAGGGGCATCCATACATGAACTTCTTGCTGTACCTGAACGCAAATAGTTTCAATAGCCATGTAAATAACATAAAACATATAGAGGGCATGAAATCATAACCAGAACATATGTATTTTAGAATTCCTCTAGGCTCCAGACAACTAATTAATCACTAGAGGTTTTACACATGTAGCACACACAAATATATCCAGTCACCCTCTGTCATAGAATGAATGCAAAACACAAAAGAAAAATAAATGAGCAAACTGCTTATCCTGAAGTTTGGGCAAACTTAATTGGAGAACTAACAAGAAGGAATACATTAGACCATGGAAAGGTGCACATCATCCTAATTAGTAGAGGCGCAGGTCGCCAGCTCGGATCTAGGAGAGACATTTTTTCGTGATGACCTTCTGCTCCCTCTCCCTGCCTTAACCCAAATAGACGAAAAAAGAGCCAACCATAAATGCAAAGTACGCTGAACTCTGAAATTTTCTGGAGCTTTTTGTTTGAACTGAAGCATGCTTCAGAGCAGGACGAGTTCAAGCGGATCGGGAGGAAGCTGAGCAACATACATTGGAGATACAAGACCACAGTACATCCATTAGAGATGTCACTGAACTTTGGGACATTTGTGCTACAAGAACTGAATCTACAGCAGTCTTAGACTTTCAGGTTCCATACGCAAGATAGCTACAAATTGCTAAAATCATTCACCAACAGAAAAAACACCAAAAGGTTAAATGGTTGCTTGAGGAAGAGCCAAAACTATTTTGGGGTGGCGGACGGCAGCAACATGTGGGCTGGGTTGTTGTGCACTAGAAAGGGTGAGGAAAACGGCAACCCAATCACTATAGTGGAAATAGGAGCTGACGGCCGTGGACTACTGCTCGGCATGAACTTGACCGTCCGGATGCCACGGGGCTGGACTGGGGATGGCGCTGGACATGCTGGAGCAGTGGCAAGGGAGCTTAGAGAATCAGTGGACATCGGCAACGGTCTGCTTGCACAAGGTGATGTACTGCTCTCCTGGGATGAACGGGCGAAGTCTGTGCCTCCCGAGCTGCAGCGTCGAATTGCTTCAGGTTGTGTCGCTGAATGACCCGGTGTGGCGGCCGTGAAAGGTATGGGCAGTACAAAGATGGAGCTCCACAGGAAGTGGCACAAGGCTCGACACAATCGGCCTGGGAGCTGCGACAGTGAACGTCCTGGGGCGGCCGGGTTGGACTACTAGTACGGACACCACATCCTGGAAACCTTTGCAATTGACATGGGGATGCTTCCAGATGCACCTTCGATCATGCACCAAGACATTTCATTTTATGTTTTTTTACAGTCAAACAAATACTAATTTTTATGCCAAGTAAGTCCAGACAGAACAAAAGTGGAGCTTCATTTGCAAGAATAGAAAAGAACATATGCTTCTTTTGATCCATATAGGCATAACAGCTGTTGTGCTAGAGGAAGAACATGGAAACAAGGAGGAAATTGGACTTGCAGTTGTTAAGTAGGTGAACTGAAAAGCATACAAAACATACACTGAAGTGCGGGATTCGGCCGGTGACGTTGCGGCGGGCCATCTGCACACACGGTCACACTCCACCGTGCCGCAATCCCCACCTCGCTGAACTGAATGAAATATATAAATTGAACCGAATTGAAAGAAGAATTTGGACATCATGTGTACATCAAGAAATAAACTTGAGCAGTACCAACTACTAAACAAAAAGTTTTGGTATATTCAGATTAGAGATTGTACATTGGTGAACTTTTTCTCCCTACAGAATCGTTAATCAAATAGATGTACTGTTCGCGATGTTTTATCAACATGATAAGTAGTAGCAGTACCACTCTAGGTGGCAAAGTAGTAGCGGCACAAAAGAAGGCCACCATCAACAGTGAGTACTACCACGACACCTAAACTATGTGTTGGCCATGCTTGCTTTACATAGTACTACAAGTTTTTATGGAAAAAAGTACTACAAGATTTGTGAACACGAGGTCATACAAAAGTTGTACTGAGGGTGTGAATTAGATTGGCCAGAAGAAGAATACGAAGATGATGTCAGACCGGATGGATGAGTGGGACGCGGGGTCAGGTTGGACTGAAGGAGCAATCTGAATACAAAGCACTAGTGATAATAATAAGGCAGTCAAGCTTCTAGTTTTGGCACACCCAATAATAGTTGTACTGAGCTGGTCAACTAATTGTACTGAGATAGTGAACTTATTTATTGCAAAAAGAAAGTCTAAATCATGGCTGAAATTTAGTCTAAATCATAAGACTGATGGGAGGATAAGGTAACACAAATAGACTAGTAAGCTCAGAAAAAGGGTTCAGAACTAAAGTCCCTCGGCACTTGCACAGTAGCAAATGTAAGGTACAGAAATGATGCGAGATCGATCAGATAGGGAGAGGCAGTGAAATCACCGACCTAATCGAGCATTGAAAACTTTCTGTCTCTATTCAGTATAAGAAATTATAAAGTTTGAACACATAAAACTGCTATAGCTCAAAAAAAGAAGTAATCTTCTCACAACTCAAAAACTGAAAAATAATTAATAGGTTGCAATCACGCATCTTAATGCCTTTTTGAAATTTCAAAATTGCACATGCCTGCAACGTATTACCTTCAGATCAACTTTTCTCTCTGAAGTTATAGGACTACACATTTTTTAAGTTACCTACTTTTGTTTTTCCTTTATTTGGTACTAGCAAAACATTCCTTTTTATGGCTATGACAAAAAATTTGCACTATAAGAATTTGAATTGAAATAAGAAACTGAACAGAACTTCATGATTGTCTTTTCCCATAGTTAACTTTTTTTATGAACAGCACAACATACACAACATATTTTGCACTATAAGAATTTGAATTGAAATAAGAAACTAAACAGAACTTCATGATTGTCTTTTCCCATGGTTAACTTTTTTTTATGAACGACACAACATACACAAGAAAAGAACCTGCAGCGATGTCGAACTGAACTGAACATGCATGCGTCGATGTAGTGATTCCAGGAGCTCGACCGGCAGCAGGTGGCGAGAAGAGAAAAGGCTGCACACAAAAAAATGCAAGATAAGCATTTTGCAAAACAGAGCAAGCACACGCCTGCCATAGGAAGATTTTATGGTCAAAATTCATCTAAAACATAGGAACAACAACATAAAATTTCATCAATATATGTTGGTTCTCGTAGCAATTTCAGCAAGCACCTATAGAACAACAACATGGCAGTTTGTAAACTCTGCTGCACATCTACAAATAATCGCATGCTATAGGAAGAATATGGAAAACTGATGTAATTCAGTATTGGACTTACGATCGGCAAGTACATGAACTGAACGGAATACAAAGACCTATTTGTGCTACATGAAGAACATGGAAACACAAATGAAATTGGACTTATGATAGCCAAGTAGATGGACTGAACAAAATACAAAGCCCTGTTGTGCTATTATAAGTAGTACACCCGCCATGGCAAGGTCTAAACTGAACATCTGCATTTTTTCTGTGCTTGAATACTTACTGACACCACATATGGGGGGGCGTGAGAGCTAGGGTGTTGAACGGGCTCTGCTGCCGGTGCTAAACGGTTCGGGGTCGCGAAGGTGGACGGGTTGGCACCCGAGAGTTGGACGGGGGGGCAACGCGTGTTGTCGGTGAGGGCGCTTCACCGGGAAGAGGCCACACATGGCACGATGAGAGCACGATGCGACATTGGGAGAAGCGGGGCCACGGTGTTGGCCGACAACAGTGGTTAGGGCGCAGCGCCACGGCGATGGGCCAGGACGACATCTCGCGTCATTCTTGGTCCGTGAGGAAGA